>NW_021821601.1:0-50112 GCF_901000725.2 Takifugu rubripes | reverse complement strand
TGCTCTGATTATTTGCTAGTCACACTCAACTTGTAACCTTTGACCTCTCCTTCTCTGTCTGTGTTCCAGGGTGGACGTGCCGCGATGACTGTCGCTATCAATGCATGTGGACCACCGTGGGCCTTTACCAGGCTGAGGGGTACCGGGTGCCCCAGTTCCACGGCAAGGTTTGTGCTTTTGTCTGTGCTCAGAGCGGCACTTTGTTTGTCCTTTGGAAGATGGTAAATTATATTAGGACGCAGACGTGCTCTAGATGTGTTTGACTCATTTAACCTGTTCTTGCAGTGGCCTTTTGCACGTTTCCTGTGTTTTGAGGAGCCAGCTTCTGCCCTGGCCTCCCTGCTAAATGGGCTGGCTTGCCTTCTCATGCTGCTACGCTACCGCAGCACAGTGCCACGCCAGAGCCCCATGTATCACACAATCAATGCCTTCTCTCTGGTGAGTCCATTACAGACAAACATATAAGATTATTCATGCGTAGTGAGGGAGGGCTTCAAGCATTTAGCCACACGCTTCTGCGTTTCTTTAGGTATCGCTCAATGCATGGTTCTGGTCCACCGTGTTTCACACTCGGGATACCTATCTGACCGAGGTAAGCGTCAAATATGTTGAGATGCTGCATTTCATCAATTTACTGTCTTGTTGTTTTAAAACAAACACTATTGAGAGTTTTGAAAATGCCTCTTGAAGCACAATCAGCCATGATCAATTTCTTCTTTGTCTTGAACACAACGCTGTTAACTCTGTCATCTTTTTTTGTGTGAATGTGCTGTTCTCTTCTAGAAAATGGACTATTTCTGTGCAACAGCAGTCATCCTCTACTCAATCTACCTGTGTTGTGTCAGGTAACCCCAACAACAAACACTTGTGACGTGCGGACGCGCTTTCATTTGTGTCACATGACAATTTAATGCGCTCAACCTTTCTGTCCCATAATATGTATTTTAGAGGAGCGAAATTAACAATTTTGGCCTTCTTAATGATTCCTGAAACTATCTGCATCCTCTCTACTCAGAACTTTGGGCCTGCGGAGACCCGCCGTGTCGAGCATAGTGGGAGTCTTCCTGATCTTGGCCTTCACCTCACACGTGTCCTACCTGACCTTTGTCAGTTTTGACTACGGCTACAATATGGCTGCCAACGCCACCATTGGTGAAGCTCACATTGGATCTTCTGTCTTGCTGTGCTGCCTTTAATGTCTCAATCTTGTGTATTAAAAGCTTGTTTGCTCTTTCCCAGGCCTGGTGAACCTGCTGTGGTGGCTGTGTTGGTGCTGGCAGAACCGGGGGACCCTGCCATATTGGTGGAAGTGTGGCCTGGTGGTGCTGCTGCTTCATGGTCTGGCCTTGCTGGAGCTGCTGGACTTCCCCCCAATGCTCTGGATCCTCGATGCTCATGCAGTGTGGCATCTCAGCACCATACCGGTCCATTTCCTTTTACAGGTTTGTTTCTTTGTGGAGCTGAAATGGAGAGACTTGCGATCTTGTACAGCAGACAAATGGTTCTTGTCTTCTTCTCCCACCAGTTTTCTGATAGACGATAGCCTCTACCTACTAAACACGGAGAAGATGGGTGTCAAAGTCGAGTAGGATGAGTTCATGGCGCCCCCATAGCACCAACACCCCTTGTACATCTCCAGTGAGGGCAATCGGACCCCCAACACAGACCTAGCTCAGCCTTCCAGATGACACAACTATGACTTCCATAAAAGTTTACATTTTTCTTATTTCGTGTTATTTTCGGCGGAATTTCCTCCGTCTATGAGAAGTTTGATGACTGATGCTTGCTCTTTCTTTGCCTTGTAATGAACCATTCATCTTATGTCATAACCGCGAACCGGTTCTGGACCGGACCCGGCAGCAGACCCGGCTTTCGACCGGTGTCCCGGGTGGTCCGGACGCCCCTGATCCAGTGTTTTGACTCACACCGTCTTGTTTCCTAAGTTGCTGTTTGCCGTGGCTGACTGTAGATGGCAGCAAACAGCTATGGGCGGCTGCCGCCAGCCTGCTCTGGGTTGGAAAGCAGGTGTCGGGTCCATGTGTGCCAAATGTGGACTGGCGAACACAGAGAGGTGCCCCTCTTTCAGGGGAGGGGTCCCTGCCAGTAGATTGTTCCAGAGAGGGGGGAAGGGTTTCATGTTTGGAGGCCTTTCTCGCTAACTGTCTCCTATTCTCTTTTTTTTGCCATCACACCTTTTATTTCTGTGCCTCTGCTGATTACGCTGCTGCTTTTGTCTCTTTTTTCTTGCATTGGTTCTTTCATTTTATATTAATTTAATTTTTTATTTTTTTTCCACTTTGTGACTTGTTCCCTTGACATTTTACTTGATTTTGGATTACGGTGGGATATGCCAGCTAAAATGGAAGTGTATTAATTCACCTGGATTGCCTTTTAGTGTGAGGAAAACAAAACCGGGAAGAAAAAAACCTAGAAACAGGAAACAGTTAATGGGGCTCTATTTCATTTAAATGCATACAAAGAGATTGTTGTACATTCTGGCTCCGGAAGATGAATGAGTGTCGCACAAATTATTTGGAGTTGTTTGCAGTTCTTATTGAATCATAAGCCCAAAGATGGCACACACACACACACATACCGGTATTTAACCAGCTGCTGTACAGACGACTGCCCCACAAATGTAGAACAGACCATTAATGCCTGCATCACACGTTGTCACACTCCCTTTTTTAACAATGAGTTAAGTCAGTTTTCTCTCAGATACCAAAATAATTGGGTTCGTACTGTACCGTGTGTCTTCATCCCTTACAGGTGCACTTTACATGATTTTGCATCTTTTTATTTTTATTTATTTTATTTTTTTACTTTGCCTTCACTTGTGGTTTTGTATATGATGATGTGAATAACGATCAGTACACGTTGTCATGGGCCCAATATTGTGTTTTTTTACTTCTCAGTACGTGTTTTTTCATCACTCCACCACTGTGTGTGTGTGTGTGTGTGTGTGTGTGAGAGAGAGATGACCTGAGTTATATTTAGCGTTGTTAGAAGCCTGCAATGTGGGCAGCGGAAGATGAGATGACAGAATTTTTTTCGACCAGATTTGAGTACGGTAACAAAAATCCACGTGCAGCTTTTGTTCTATTATTACCTGATGTGGGGTCAGTAGTTTTCTGAAATCCTTTTTTCTTTTCTATTTTCGGAAAAACCTATTTTGACGTCTGACCCAGTTCCAACAAAGTTAAAAAGTACCGCTCTGCCTGCTGATCTTGTTTAATTGCTTCACTGGGGTCGGTTGTTTTAGTTTTGATAAATTCCTAAATTGATCCATCTTAACAGGTTGCAGAATTCCAGGTTAGTGACTCAAATGAAATTTTACTCTGTAAATTATTGCTCGTTCTTCCCTCCAGTTTTTCCACCCATGTGCCCCCCCCCCTTCCCCATGCGCCTGCTGCACACATCACCTCAGCTGATTGCACTTTTCTTCACCACACATCCAGAAAATAAAAAAGATAAAAGTCAACCAATAAAGTTGTTTTTATGATGATAATGAAAAGGACCATGTCGTGTCTTCTCTCCACAGTCTTACAGCTTGATTACGATGTCCTGTTTTCCCAGAGCTGAATGTTTAGAGGCAGGAAGTACTATTCAATGAAAGGTAGTGGAACACCTGATGAGAAAGAGCCGGATCATTTGACAGATGCAATGAGGCAGACAGGACAAGGTTATTCTGACAGGACCAAATGTTCAAGCAGAGCAAAATCTATAGGACTTGCAGATCACCTCTTGGGGCCGAGTGTTTTCCTGTTGCTCCCTGGCAGCTCTGTGCAGCGGTGCAGACTCCGACCCTGGCAGCTGGGGGTGGAGAGCACAGAGATGAATGGACTTTATTCTTCTTCCTTTACCTCCTGATTTGTGAATAGCATGAGAAACATGAGGATCCTTATTCTGGATGATAATCATCACCCCCCCCCCCCCCCCCCTAACGATTCAGCACGACACTGGGTAAATTTCAGTGTTGATAGTTAAGCTCCAGTTTGAATAAATCTGGGCCAGCGGAGTTCAGCTACAGTTTCTCTTCTTCCTCATGAAGTCATTGTTGTAATGGATGCATGGGAGAGGTTTAAACCACATTTGATCAACTCTGGACTACTAGAAACACTTCTCATAAATGCTGTCATTTTCAAGGCAGCGCATGTAGTGTAATCTTTTCCATAAGCATATTAGAACAGGGAAAACAAGGTCTGTGCAGATTATGTTTCCAGAGAGAACAGTTTGATTCTTGGTGGTAGTATAAAGTGGGAAAAGAAATAAAACCATGGCTTTGAACAGTAAGTCATGTGACCAGAAGAGCTCTGAAATTGATCAATTTGTTACAATTTGCAAGATTTTTGAGTTATTATCCTTTATTTCCCTCATTCTCCAGAACCTTTTCAATATTTACTCCCAGGCAGGCCGAGGGGAGACATCCATCACTTTATAGACACTTTCGGTGTTTAGTGAACGCAGCAGATCAACTTTTTTTGAAGCTGCACAGGGCTTCCGTACACCACCAGTCATACACATGGGGCTGTAAGTGAGGGCGGGCTGAGTCAACCTGCCACTCCCCACTCAGGCCTTCACGGGAGCGCGCTTTGCCTCTGCGCGCTCCACGATTCACTGCCGAGAAGGCACGGAATTCCATGGAGGAAGTCACTGAGATTGGAAAATAAGCGACTAGTGCCAAGGTGCTGCGGAATCATACCCCGAGACAACAGAAAGTCCGAATAGCACCGTTCCATATTGGAGGTAGTAAGAATCGCCCCCCTTTGGGGTATGGACTAGAGACGCCGGGTCGCAACAGATGGAGGCGGCGAGAAGTTTGGTGTTTGTCGGGGCCGTGCTGCTCGGAGCGGCGGGCGCGCTGGACAGAGAAGGTGGGTAACTTCAACTGCTTTTCTCGCCTTTCCTGCCCACGTGTTTAGGAAAATAAGACCCCGCAGCCAAATGCGACGCTGGTGTAGATTATATAACTTATATTTCGGCAATAATTTGAGCTGCAGTTTGGCGCAAAGAGGTTGATATTTCTGGCTTGGACCACATTCCTCTGTGAGTCGGCAGCCTTCGTCGTCGCTGCTGCTGAGGACTCGTGGGATTTGTAGGGGTGAAAAAATCACACCTGTCACATAAACATCTCAACGGACCGTTCTTTGACTGAAAGCTGCAGGCTGCGGCTTAAAGAGTTGCGCACATAAATGTCTCTGCAGCTTTGGCAGAAACAGCCAGAGAAGCAGGTAAGAATGAAGAGAACTTGCAGTTGGGGGACTTTAGGTGACTTGTGCGAACGCTTGGATGATATTTCTGCGCGTAAACAACAACAAACCCCACGGAACAGACAGCACATTGTGCGCCAGGGATCACGACGATGTCAATTATTCACTTCTGACTCTGAAGAGGACATTGTCTCACAGAGGGCCACTTGTCACACTTGGAGCTCGGACTGCATGCCAATAAAAAAAAAGAGCTTACTAACTGCAGCAAGTGCATGTTTGCTAAAACACATGCAAAATAAAGGCGCTTATAAGTCTGTAATCAGTGTTAATATGGATTTTAGTTAAAGCTTAAACGTGTATTTGTTTTGTATTGTAACGTTAACAGGAACAATTAAAAGGTGAGAGAAAAGTGAATTCTATGCTTTTCTTTGCAGTCAATAAAACTGTCCATTTGCAGCAGAGAATGATATCAGGCATCAATAAAACCGGACAGATGTTTTTAAAAGCATCTAAAATGTCAGACTGTTATTGGACGGCCCATTCAGCCTCGCTGTACTCCAACCTTTTTATCGACCTGCGCAAACAGCTTTTAATCAATTTACCGCTTGTTAAAAAACAAAATACTGAATAAATAAAGTCCCCGTAGAGGACATGGGTCATCGCGAGACTGACGCACTGCTGGGATGCTCGCATGCCCTCTGCACGAGTTAAATGTTGGGCTGTTTTTGTCTTAACTGAGCTCCTTCCTCTCCTACCACACAAACACAGAGGTAGCAGTCACAGGTCAAGTGATTTGCAGCTACCTGCATTGTTGTTGGGAACAGGTTCGTGCACTTTGCTCACAGTGGTGATCACTGAAGCATCAGCCCGAGCCGAGCAGATCAATTCTATCACTGATCTCCGATTATTAAGCAGTTGCGTCATGTTTCATAATCATCTCAACAAGTTGTTCCTGCGCGTGTTTTTCGGTGTTCACTGACCTCCACAGAGTTCACGTTGTGCCACAAACTGTGATTAACTCCGGCTGAATCGCGCTCAGTGGTCAGCTAACCGAGGCTGCCGTGCCTCACCAGCCTGGGCTGCCTGATAGTGACCCCAGCCCGCAGAGGAGGGGGGGCGTCGGTGGGGCTCATCTCACCCTCAGAGAGGAAACTTCTCCACAGGTTGTTTCACATCAGTTTACCGGACACTCACACAGTCGGCAAATGCACCTTAGCTGTTGTTTCGTGCTTCTTCGGGAGAATCGCCTCACAATTTTACACTGTTTTTTTCCTTGTATTCTATCTTTAGGAGATAATAAATATAGCAATTATGCAGTTATTATACGGTATTCTACTCGACTTTCTCAACAAAACTGCCTTTTTAGTGTGTAATTACCTCAATTGTATCTATTTTTAACAGACCTATTTCTGTGTTGCCGCTATGTAAATGGCCAGATTTGTTCATCTTCACTTTTAAAGATGTCTGTGTCTATGATTTCTCATCATATATAATAATGTACCATAATAAGTATTGATTATTTATAAAACAGAACTGAAAAAAATCAAATCACAAAGATCCTATATTAATAACTGTATTAGGTTAATTAAAACATCAGCATATAGTTCAATAATTATTATTATTATTGTTGTTTTTGTTGTTGTTATTAACAACTGATTTGGTATCTTGATGCTGAGACTTTTAGTTTGACCCTGTGTAGGTCTGTAGGAAGTGTTTATGGTTATTATATTTACACTCCCTGATAGATTTACAGGTTAAAGCCAGCCTCTGTATTATTTCCTGTGTCAGCCATAAGTTTAACGTTCTCCAAGCTACCTGAGACCTGACATCACAGTTTCGCAATGAGCAATATACCGTCTCAGGGTTACTGGTGCACCAGGAACTTTAGAAGCACTCACATGGAGAACCATGACAATGGAAAATTGATTGTTTGACACATAAACAGAGTTTTGGCAACCAGCTCTATTATTTATGGGCTCAACTGCCCCGACCTTAAAGTTTGCTGTTTTATCATTCTTGGACTTTGGGATGTTTCATAGACAGATTTTCCTTCTCGAAACAAACTGTATTTTCTTGCAGACACTAAAAATCCTATAAATCTGAAGGAGGAATAGGAAAGTAGCTGCAGCGTTGTTTGTGTGATCAGAGTCTCTGTGTGACTCTCGTTTCTGGGACTGCCTCACGGTCTACCTGTTCTGCTTGTCTGTTGAGCAATACCTGTTTTTTTTCCTTCTCGGCTGTAAAACAACAGAAAGAAAAGAATGTGCTGTAGGAGGCTGGGAGTTTAACGTAGCCAGGCGAGGCACCAGGGTACAGCTGGGACCGACGTGCTCGGCTGATAAACTGGGGCAGAAAGAAGCGTTGAATCAGTTGTGTTGTGCTTGCGTGGAGCTGTGAAGGGATTCAAACCCTTGGGGGAAGAGTTGACGGCGAGGATGGCGGTAACGTCATATTCACGTAGCTCACCGTACATGTACGGCGAAACCCGCATGCTCTGTCACGGAGGTGTGGCTGCACGCTGACTTTCGGTTTGTCACAAGTGAATCTGAACAGTCAGCTCACAGCCAGCGTATTGCCTCTCTTAAAAGGTCGGATTAAAGTTAAATCAAGTTCTAATAATAAATGTGGAGCCTTTTGTCGATAATAGAGCAAACAGCACTATAAAAAACATCAAAAAATACCTTTTTTTAGTACCTTGTTGACTAAATCAAATGGAAATGGGCTTTTGAGATATGGCTACATTTAATATTTTAATAAAAATATCATTACATCCCAGGGGTGGCACAGTGGTTACCTCACAGCTAGAAGGTTCCTGGTCGGGTTTGTGTGTTCTGTGCACGTCCTCTGGCTTCCTCTCACAGTCCAAACACATGCATTCGGGGCATAGGTGAATTGGTGACTCTAAACTGACCTTCTGTGTGAATGTGAGTGTGAATATTTGTCTCTAGCCCTGCAGCGAGCTGGTGACCGTTCAGGGCGTCCCTCTTGCCTGAGGGTAGCTGGGACAGGCTCCAGCCCCCAAATGTTGGGAGGACATTGAATGCACAGGACAAGAAAGATCTCATTGCATTTTAAGCTTGATCCAAGGATTCTAACTTAGGTGGGATTTGGCAGAGATCTTCTTTTCTGAGTGGAATTGTTGTTACCACTGAGCTGCAGGAAGTGTTCAAAATAGGGCCCTACAGCCAACTCCAGGAATTAAATAATTAAACCTTCTTTTGGTTTAATTGTAGTGTTCTACACTTGAACCAAATTGTACGAGGAAACCTCTCTGCTCATCCCGATGTGCTGCTGGAGCTTAACATCCTTGTCAGGGTCCAGCTGTAGTTGTGCATCACCTGAGTGTGCTGCTGTTTTAGTCACTATAGTGACAAAAACACGACCTGCAATCTGTTTTTCCATCAGCAGGAGACTTTCGTAAATCATTTCAAATAATAAAGGTAGCCGCTATTCATTGCCACAATGCTGTGCAGGAGCAGGTCGGGTGTCCTCAGTGGCAGTTATTAATCACCTGTGGCACCTTTGAAACAGGTCCTGACCCGGAGGGACACAGGTTGCAGAACCTTGTGTGAACTAGACTCTCGTTCCTCCGTCTTCTCGTACATGTGTGTGTCACGTCTGAGACATGCAGAGGTTCAAATTCTAGTGAAATGACACATTTCAGACTCTGAAGACCGCTGCTCAACATTACTCAGACTGAGAATTGGTTGGGGACTAATCAGCAGCCAACACATGAGCGAGTGAAAGACGGCTTCAGGCAGTTGTTGGAGCTATTACAGTGTAACGGTAACTGCAAGGAAAGTTTGACAGGAACCCATCGGTGTCTAAACAGATTCACTATTCATTCATTAGAAGTGTTTTTAACTGTTACACCCACACCCTGAAATCGGGCATGCTTGTACACATGGAAAATACCCCCTAAACTATGTGAGAAACTTTGCGCTTGGGCAGAAAACAAAGGGGACATGCTACAGCACTTTTGGGGGGTTTGAAACATTCAGTCTTAAGAAAACAAACTAATGAATCAAACATTCAGTCTTAAGAAAACAAACTAATGAATCAAACCCCCCAAAAGTGCTGATGGGTTCCTGACAAACTTTCCTGTGATACGACAGGACTGTAAACAGAAAAACCCAAATGTCACATTTTGCCCAGCATTTATAGTGACAGTCAGTGAGCATATCGAGCTAAGTATGTGATGAAAGAGAGGGAGTATTTTAGGCCACAGAGATGGAGGGGTGGGCAAGTGTGCAAAGGCAGCTACTCAAAAGGACACACACACACACACACACCACACCCACACACACACCCACACTGTGTTATTTGTGTATGTGTAAAATTCTATTTGGTCAGATGTTCTGTTTTAATTAATGCTAGAATATAATAGGATGACTTCTTTCTTGGCTCAAAACGAAGCACTTTTTCCACACATGATGACATCATTAAGGGAGGTTGTGGTTTGAGCTGACACAAATGATGCAAGCTACAAAATCTGGGTGTGTATTTTTATCCTCCTTTCTGTGTATTACGTTCTCTGTTGTTGCCACGTCTCTCTGCCTGATCCCAGTGGAGCCTTTGGTCTTTTTGACCCGGCATTGTGGCGGTTACAAGCACTTGGTCATGGGCAGGAATGTGTCCGACACACGTCTGATAGCAGCGTGTCTTGAATGTACGGCTCCCGAAACCACTGCCTGGTTTCTGTGAAGTCACCCCCCTCCTCTGCTCTGCCAGCACTTCCTGCTTCTCTAATGACAAACTCTTAGTCCATTTATCCATCTAGCCCGTCTAACCTTCCCAAATGGGGGGACGGGGATAGCATGATGATGGACGGGGGAAGGCTCGTTCCAGAAAAGTGGGTCGACTATTGAAGGACTGTTGGGAATGAGCCAGAGGAAGTCATTTATAACCCCAGCAGAGGAGGGCCCGTCCACTGTGTGACTGCCCACTAGCGTGGGAGCTATGTGCGCGCAACAGCCACCATGGATTGTAGTCCAGTCTGACCCTGAATGGAGGGCTGTGTGTGACCTCCTGTGAGGAATCTGCACTGGGCAGAAATCCTTCATACATGGCAGACAGAGGCTGTGCAGTTGGTGTGAGTCTCAGAACCCATTCAAGGCCATTTGTAAAGACACAGTCATAATATGTGAATGTCTAAAATTACAGTTGTCATCCCTTGGAATTTCAATATGTAACACAATATCAGCTGCTATTAATAGAAACACTCGGCTTGGAATTGTGTTTGGAGCAAAAAACAAAACAGTTGGTTAGATGTATTTTTTATTTATGGTACTATTGTTTATTACAATAAATAATGTATTTTTTGTAGTTTATAGTGCACAATGAAGCTGAGATTGGCTGTTATCTGTGTTGCAGCATGCATGGGTACTGACATGAAGCTGTCGCTGCCCTCCAGCCTGGAAAATCACTATGAAATGCTGAGGCTGTTGTACACAGGCTGCCAGGTTGTTCATGGAAACCTAGAAATTACACACCTTCACGGAAACCCTGACCTCTCGTTCCTGCAGGTAAGATATGATTTACAGCATCTTTTGCAGTGTGGAAATACGCACCCCAGAGGATTTACTGAGAAGAAAAGCTTGACTGTCGATGTTCTAGAAGGTTTGACGTGTGGTTGGAGCAACCTCACCACTCACATGGAAACGCTGCTTAATCAAGCGGCAGCTTTCATTGCCATAATTCTTGAATCAGCACATCTCTCCAGCTGCAAGAGAGATTATTGTCACTATTGTGCAACTATTAAGTGTAAAATAATTCTTCTTCCCCCTTGAGTCTTCATATCGTTCCGCTTTAATCCCGATCAAGCCAACATTTGAGTAGTTTACACAGGGCTGCTGTTTTTAGCAGGAGGCTGTTACTCACTGAGCACATTCATTAATAAGATGGTGACAACCACATTCCCTTGCTTCCTTGCCTCCTCAGGGGATCGTGGAGGTGCAGGGTTATGTGCTTGTGGCCCGAGTGTCGTGAGTCTCGTGCCTTTGGACAATCTGCGGATCATCAGAGGCAGCCAGCTGTATAACTCCAGCTATGCCCTCGCTGCCCTGGATAACACCCTGGATGGACAAGGGCTCAGGACTCTTGCTCTCCGCAGCCTTACGGGTATTAATACACCATCACTCATGTATTTTTAAAATCTTTTGACGGGTGATTTTATTAACGTTTCATAACTATTCAGCTATGCTCTCCTTTCATTCATAACATTGTGTCACCCCCACAGAGATCCTGTTTGGTGGCGTGTATATTTGGGGGAACCCCCAGCTGTGCTTTCCTGATCCACAGAGCATCAACTGGAGGGACATTTTGGATGAACTGAACACTGACACCAGATACCGACTACAGCCTCGGGCCCTAAACTGTGAGTGCCACGACAACAAGCAAACCCCTTTAGCACGCTTTGCAATTCAACATATGTGATGCAATATATCAGGCATTTGAGCCTCCACACACCACTAGATGTTGGCCATCAGGGTCAGAACCTTTAGCTCTTCGGCTTTGAGCGTTAATGCCGACCATGCAGGCGCAGGACACACAAGTTATTCATGTTCCTCACTGACTTTAACTTTGGACGTTTGTAGAATTGATACATTTAAGGACCTGGTCTGCTCACCTTATTTGTTGTGGTGTTCTACAGGCCCCAACTGTTCCTCTCAGTGTTTGACAAGCTGTTGGGGAGAAACCGTACAGGACTGCCAGACCTGTGAGTTACCACTGTGCACAGAAAATGACTCTATTTGGTTAAAGAACAGCTGAAAGTCTTGACTGGCTTTTTCATCCAAAGTGACCCATAGTAACTGTGCATTGGGCTGCCAGCGATGTAAAGGTTCCCTTACCAACGACTGCTGCCACAAGCAGTGTTCTGCTGGATGCACCGGACCCAAAGATTCAGACTGTCTGGTACGTAATAAAAGTGCTGTCCTGCATTTTTTTGATGGGGGTTCACAACGGGGGTAATTTTTCTACCACTTTGCAGGCTTGTCGTCACTTCAATGACAGCGGTGTGTGTAAGGAGAACTGTCCCCCTCCTACGATCTACGACCCCACCATGTTTCAGTCCAAACCAAACCCTGACAGGAAGTTCAGCTTTGGAGCTACCTGTGTGAAGACGTGTCCTTGTGAGAAACATTTTTTAAAATTACAATATTCAAGGAAATATACCCCACAGTCGACACTTTCATCTAACAAATCTTACAAGCATTGATTATCTTTTTAGTTATTTATCATCAAGATCCAACAGCCACTGATCAAACTTGGCAACATTACAGTTTCTACTTTTATGACCCTTCAGGCAAATAAGAGCTTCCTGTCATCTCATTTCTATATTTCAACTTAAAGCATTTTTTGCGTATGGTTAAAAAACTTTAAAATATGACTCCATTCTTTAGAGAGGGCGCTTGTATGTTTGTCTGAAATGTTGTCTCCTTGCCTGTAGATAACTATCTGGCCATGGATGTCGCTTGTACCCTGAACTACCCCAAACCCAACCAGGAAGTTATCATCACCCAGCCCTGTGGGAATGACACCCAGAAATGTGAGAAGTGTGAAGGGGACTGTCCCAAAGGTAAGGCTTTTACTAGGTGGTGTGTGCTACCAAAGTTGTGCCGTAAATACAGATGTATAGAAAATATAATCACCTGAAAGTGGCCCTCATTTGGCAATTAAAACCATATTGTTGATGATGAATTAGTAAAAATGTAAACAATCAATATATTGTGGGTCAGGATTTGAACGAGCACAGAAAAGATCATTTCCCATCCACAGTGACTCCAGTGAACAGAAGCACGAAAGTTTCATTTTGTTACTTTTTAATGAAAGAAAATGAGACCGGATGGTGTAATTGGTTACAGTAAGTTAGTAATTAGTCAATCCTCAATTAACCTGGTGAAGTGATTATTTGTAACCTTTTAGCTGAGATGGCTTACATGGTAGCTTCCAAGTTCATTGTTCGTTGTAGCAGCAGCACAACAAGTGACGTGACATCAAAAGTCAACCAACCTGTTGGAGTATCCGGTTGTTAATGTTGACTTTAGACAACCGGAATGATGTTGTTGTTGGATGTTGAAGATTGAAATGATCTTGGACGGTCAAAGCATTACATTTTATTGCTTATAACTTTCCTTTTGCATGCATAGTTATATATATATATCTCACAATGTAAAAATTCCAACTTCCCTTTATTTTTTGAATTCTCACAAAAAAAACCCTAAAAATTTGCTATCATCTTTGTGTCACATTGCAGCTTGTTATGGTCCCGGTATGGACAACAGTGGTGTCATGGATAGCCATGGCAACACAATGGTAAATTCCTCTAACGTGGAGCAATTCAACAAATGTACGAAGATTTTTGGCAGTCTGGCTTTCTACCCCCAGAGCTTCACTAGGTATGAAACTATCAGTCCACAAGGAAACACCTAAACTTCAGTCATTTGAGTCAACAGAAAATTAATAATGCATTTTTAAAAAATCAATCTCTTATCTTTCCGCTCTTAGGGACCCTGTGACTAACGCATCAGGCCTGTCCCCACAGCAGCTAAGTGTCTTCAGGAACCTGGAGGAGATCACGGGTACTCGCTATATTGGTTATAACTTAGAAAATAAATGAGACTTCCCACTGTTAAATGAATGTATTTGCAATGGTTGCAAGTTCAAATTGTTTTCCCATGCAGGTTATTTGTATATTGAGGCCTGGCCACAGGAATGGATGAATTTAAGTGTGTTTGATAATCTGAAGGTGATCAGAGGCAGAATGCTCTACAAGTGAGTAACTCTAGAACTCTTTCAGTTATGATGTGATAGATTAGTTGTGTTTATGTTACTATGTTACTATGTTTTATATGTAGCTTTATGCTGCCCTCTTGGACTTAGTAGCTTTTCTTTGTTTGTGCATTTAAAATAAGAGACTCTGGTTCATTTGAGGAAGGTTGTTCAGTTTTGCACCATAAAAGCTAATTATTAGCCAGCGTGGCCGCTCTAACCAGCAGCACATGCCAGCGAGGTTCCGGTAAACATTTATGGGGCAATCTTGCGTAGCATATATGAACTAGTCTCATAGTCTCTTTTTTAAAAAGGCTGATGTGCTTGTTTTGGAATCATGGCTATTATCTAGGGAATTAGAGCCACATTGTTTGTAGTGGAACCTTCTTAGCTTCCTGTGTTTATTTAATCTTAATTTTGCATTGATTTGGTGCATGATTTAATTTATCAAAAGTTCAACACTGTTTTTGTAGAGATAACACTTGTTGCACATATTTATATTATATTTTTTTAAATTTCCTTTCAGGGGTGTGTTTTCACTTGCTATCCAGCACCTGCAGATCACGTCTTTGGGGTTGCGTTCACTACGCAGCATTAGTGGAGGTTTAGTCCTGTTGCATAATAATTCCCAGTTATGCTACACCAGCTCGCTACCGTGGGAGAATATCGTCCACCCTACCCAGGGACCCCACCGCATTGTCAGCAAAAATCAGGACCCCCAGATCTGTGGTAGGTGTTGCTGCAGTATCCAGGTGTGTTTATCAATAGCAGCTGCACTTTGATCAGACATTTGTCAGGTGGCAGCTGCCTTTATCTTAGATAAATAAACCAATCAAATGCAAGATTCATTTAGATTATTCATTCAAAAATTGGTGCAGAAAATATATTTCATAAGCTCTGTTTAACATTCAAAATGATAAATGGCTGAAGTAAATGGGATTTTGCCTGGGCTTTTGTTATTTTCAGTAATTAATTTACAAAAAAAGGCTTGCAACATGCTCTATTTTGCCTGTGTTTTTAGAGAAACAGGGGCGTGTTTGTCACCCGCTGTGCGAGGGTGGCTGCTGGGGCCCGGGGCCCAGCCAGTGTGCATCCTGCAGGACATTCCAACGTGGCTCTGAGTGTGTTGAGCAGTGTGACATCTATCAGGGGTAAGACAACTTCTATGTTTATGCAGTTACCGTATATCAATAAAAAGCTGTTGCTGATGTTTTAAACCAGCCGGTTTTGCATCCCTTTTTTTTCACATATAACACAAAAAGCAGCAGTACTCAGAGAGAATGAGCTTCTCAGTGGAAATGTTTTCTTTCTGGTTATTTGCTGCTGGGTCTCTATTCTGCTCCTGTCTGTGGTGACTGTTGAATACGATGCTGATACGCTTGTGTTGCAGGCCTGTGCGTGAATACGCAAATGAATCTGTGTGTGTCGCCTGTCACCCCGAGTGTCAGCCGCTCAACAGCTCTGCTTCCTGTCACGGCCCGGTAAGATGTCCTGTTTTACACGCTTAGGTATAATATAGCAAGGACTGACTTTTGAGGGAACAGTCAAAACCCCCAAAAAGTTGCTCAATTTTGTCTTTTGTTCTCTTATTTAATATTCTCGACATTTAGCTTGATAGATTTGGTGGTAGCTCAGGCTTTGGGGGAGAAACAGAGGGTTCTGGGTTCAAGCCCCGGTGCAGACCATGGAAGGCATTTTGGGTAGTAGGGGAAGGTGTCAGAGCACTGCCAAGAAACCTTTGAGCAAGGTTCCAAACTCACAAATGCTCATATAGGGCCATGCAATGAGCTGGTGACCCATCCAGGGTTGGACCCTGCCTTCACCCATGTGTGCACCCTCTCTGTGACCCCAAAAGGTTAAAAGCAGTTAAGGAGACACAAAAATTTAGACTGAATAAAAAGATTTTTTTATAACAATCTTATGATCGGACAGAAAAATGCATCATTCATTGGTGCTGGGTTGTGTGACGAAGAGCTGACATATGTAGAGAAAGAAGTGGTCCAATTATAGAACCGGGGGGAGCGCCATATTCAGTTCGCCTGGTTTCATTCAGTTGATGTCAACAGAGCCAAACCAACGACATGAACCCAAAAGTTGACTGCACAATGTAAATGTAAGTGTGAAAGCACTAAAATAATCAAGTTAATACCAATCTTAAAAGAATTGCGTCATGTAAACAAGTTGTAAGTTTTTAATGGAACGGGCTCATTTGGAAAGAAATTACATTCCTATCAGGACGGGTGGTTCTGTCATGGGGGGGTCCTGCTGTAGTCACCCACGCACAGAGACTACAGGAGGAGTGTGAACCGCTGTGCTGGGAGCTTAATTAAAGAGAAAACCATCAACTCACGTCATTAACATTTGCAGCACACGGTGCAGGTGCACACACATTTTAATCAGGTCGCTTTATTTTGCATCCACGAAAATAGTGAATTTGGAATTTCTGATCAGAGCGATTTTAATCAGACTGCAAACGTGCGCGTATCCAGTGAATGTGAGATAGGGGAGAATATTAACACTTTTGCTCACATGGCAAACTCAACACGTGCTACCAATTTGGACATGTGCAAAATAATAGTTATTATTATATTATAATAGTGTTTATGTTTACGCTCTGCTGAATGTTCTCAGGGAGCAGAACATTGCGCCGAGTGCAGAAACTTCCAGGATGGAGACGTCTGTGTGGCTCACTGCCCCAGTGGTGCGAAGGAAGACCACCAGACTGTGTGGAAGTACAGCAATGCTACGGGACACTGTCTGCCCTGCAACACCAACTGCACGCTGTCGTGAGTGGGCATCACATTCACGCGCACACGCAACCAGCCAGCATGACTTATGACCCAGAACGTCTCTTTTCAGCTGCACTGTGATGGACGAGAGAGGCTGCCCTGTTGACACAAGGACAGGGTGAGCGACCTTCTACTCGCCATTTGAGTTTGGCTGAGCAGGATTCCGGCTCTGTTGACCCTTTCCTCCTTTGTCTAGCCTGGGTACAACCATCGCGGCTGCAGTAGGTGGGGTGGTGCTCTTCTTCATCTTGCTGGGTCTACTTTTCTTTTACCTGAGGAGGCAGAAGAAGCTGAAGAGGAAGGAGACAATGAGAAGGATCCTGCAAGAACACGAGGTGGGTGCAGGCCAAGTTTTGCTGCGAGCTGATGCCGAGAATAACCTGTACGTGCCTCACTGTAGCATCGTGCTCTCCTTCAAACAGCTGGTGGAACCTCTGGCCCCCAGCGGGGCGTCACCCAATCAGGCTCAGATGCGCATCCTGAAAGAGACGGAGCTGAAGAAGCTGAAAGTGTTGGGTGCTGGGGCGTTCGGTACCGTTTACAAGGTGAGGGAGTCCGTTTTTTAATGGAAGAACCAACACGTTTAAACGGACACTTTCAGTAAAGGACTCTTCTCAATCATTTCAGGGGGTGTGGGCTCCTGACGGGGAAAACGTGAAAATACCAGTAGCCATTAAAGTGTTGCGGGAGAATACTTCCCCAAAAGCCAATAAAGAAATACTTGACGTGAGTACCAGACAGACACACGAACTAGCAATATTCTTTGTGTGTATTCTCATGTCAGTTATTTGACACATTAACTCGCATCAGTTGCCTTCAGATGAAAGTTCTTTTCAGTTTTCTACAACAGAAGCAGACTGTTCTAGAGGGATAGGGAGACTAAATGGACTGGTTTTACTGGGGAGAGGGGTTACAAATGTTAAACGGGCAGAGAGCGGAACTGGACCAAACTTTTTTATTTGTACCAGTCAAGATTGTTTAAAATCTTTGTGCTTCAGAAAACGTGTTTTCTTGATACATCTCTTTGTCGCCTCGTCGTCCCCAGGAGGCCTACGTCATGGCAGGAGTGGCCAGCCCTTACGTGTGCCGTCTGCTGGGGATCTGCCTGACCTCCACTGTGCAGCTGGTCACCCAGCTGATGTCGTACGGCTGCCTGCTTGAATACGTCAGGAAGAACAAGGATCGCATCGGTTCCCAGTTGCTCCTTAATTGGTGTGTCCAGATTGCTAAGGTCTGTCATCAAGACGCAGGTTTTGTTTCTATCGCCACAGCTTCTAAATATAATTGATAATCACCTTTGCTTTGACATTTGATTTAAAGCTAGCTTGAATATTTTGTGGACACAAATGTGTGTGTGTGTGTGTGTGTGTGTAGGGCATGAGTTATCTGGAGGAAGTCCGCTTGGTGCACAGAGATTTAGCTGCTCGCAATGTCCTGGTGAAGAATCCAAACCACGTGAAGATCACCGACTTCGGACTGGCCCGTCTGCTCGATATAGACGAGACTGAATATCATGCTGATGGAGGGAAGGTGAGACGGCGCCAGGCGTGTGGAAGCATCTACACGGACTATAGGCCCTAACTGCCTCCTTTTCTGTCTTTTCAAGGTGCCGATTAAGTGGATGGCCCTGGAATCAATTCTGCACAGGAGGTTCACTCATCAGAGTGACGTGTGGAGCTACGGTGAGTGTGAGGACTCCCGACACTGCAGAATAAAGATAATCCCCCATTCAAGCTCAAGAAGAAATCAAAAGAACTGCAAAACTATAAAAATAAATGTTACCAGCAATGGTTCTATCATCTTTAATTTCAGCAAGACTAAATAAGTCTGCTGTTTGTTCACAGGGGTGACCGTCTGGGAGTTGATGACCTTTGGTGCGAAACCGTATGACATGATCCCGGCTAGAGAGATCCCTGAAGTTTTAGAGGGAGGGGAACGACTTCCCCAGCCTCTGATCTGCACCATTGATGTCTACATGATCATGGTCAAATGTCAGTCCTCCTAGGAAGATTTATAGATTGATTAAACTGGGAGTTTTTAGGGAAATACGGCTCTTATGTATGTTTGTGGTCAGCAGTGGAGCAGCATTGACTGATTTTATGTCTGGTGGCAGGTTGGATGATTGATCCAGAGTACAGGCCCAGGTTTAAGGACTTGGTAAAAGAATTTACTGCGATGGCCAGAGATCCTCCTCGTTATGTTGTAATTCAGGTGTGTGCTTCCCTTCAATTGCTGTTGTGCACGACTCTGCTATGTGTAGTTTATCCTAATCATCGTGGTTCTGGTCCATGGACACATTTCCAGAACGAGGAGCAGATGAGCATGTCCAGCCCCGTGGACAACCAGTTCTTCCGGATGTTTCTGGCGGAGGAAGGCAACAACTTGAGGGAACTGCTGGACGCTGAGGAGTACCTGGTGCCACAGCCGAATCACTTCCCGAGGACGCACAACAATGGCATCCAATCCAATGGGCCATCCAGACATCAGTCCTACAGGGTCAGTGAGCGTTCAGGCCTACTTGCACTTCTTTAGAGCTGCGTGTGTGGCTGTAATGTCTCCAATAACTGTAATTACTGTAGTTGTTAGCCTACTGTAAATTTGCATTCTGTTGCAAATAGCACTGGCACTTTAGTTTTTCCTCTGCTCACCTCTTCTCCCTTTGCCTTACAGAGCAGAGATCAAGGTTTAGATGTTGAGCCCTCCGGTGCTGGTGGCCCTCGAAGTCTGTACTCTTCCCTGAGCACTCTTGGTCCAAGCCAGTACCCTACCTTACCGTTAGGCGCCAGCACCGCCAGTGGCATGTGGTCTCCCCCATACCCAACGCTAGCTAGAAGCCCATCTGCAGGAGACCAGTCTGACTCGGTCTTTTTGGAGTCACCAGAAGACCCCTCGCTGCCCCCGGGGAGCCCAGACCGCTACTGCAGGGACCCCACCTACTCCAACGACAGCCAAGGCGACTTGGAGACAGACGGGCCCAGTGGATTTCAGCCAACTCATCACTTGCACCACTCTCTGCCCAGACAGAGTCATGGATGTAATCAGAACCGCATTCTGCCAGGTGACAATGACTCCACCTTCATCATTCCAACAATTTCCAAATGTTTGATATCCTTTTCAAACTCACCGTCTTTTGTCGGCCTCCACAGAGTATGTGAACCAGGAGATTCAGGATCGCAGGCCGGGGATTCTGGAACGACCAACCACACTGCCTCGTAATGGCTCCAGGGTTGACCGCCGCATCGCTAATGGCCTGAGCTCAGGCCACAGTGTGGAAACACGGGATACTTGGTCCCCGCAGGTACACGGACCCCAACCTCTCCAGCCTTTGACAACCCATATTACCTGGACCATCTGGTCAAAGCTAAAACTGGGGATGGAGCTTCCGGGGTTAATGACCCAGAAGGACTGGAGACGGATGGAGTCATGCCCAGGCATATGAATGGATTTGTGACCCCCACAGCAGAGAACCCCGAGTATCTGGGATTAGCAGACACTCTAAGTGGGCATACCTGAGGACACGGCCCGAGACCGTCGGATGACCTCCGCAGGAGTCAGAGATTGGTTTGTACTGAGCTACGAGAGGAAGGGAAGATGGATGTGTGTGAAAGAAATGCATGGTAGTGGAAGAAGTATCGACACGTGGAAACTGATAATCTCACCATATCGAATGAAGTTCCCAAATCAGAACCTGATGAGGGTTAAAGTCAGCAAATCATTCAGCATCCGTTGAGTAACTAAATGATGATTGTGTATAGTTGTGCTACTGTTTACATCCTCTGTGTGACTGTTGAGTGCCAAAACAGAAGCCAGTACTTGGCTCTGATAATCAGAAAATTCCACAACAATGAATGATGGCGAGCTTTGTTCCGCTAATGGTAATCATCCCTGTGCTTCTCACATTCATGCTGTCCCACCATTCACCCCAGCTAGAAAGAAAGCGCACATATGAGCACCGTTGCACGTTGAGCTTCAATGTGAATCAACGGTGATGTTTAGTATTCCGGTCACTCTCGTCTCTGACCTGACGTGGGTCTTCAACACATTCAAAGCCATTTTGTTTTGGCCAGGGGAGGCCCTGCAGCCCATCTGGCCATTCGACATGTTCCCTGAAAGAAAAGACGCCTTTATAGAGAAGACAGGGGCATTAAGCCACGCTGTTGCGTGCGGTTTTGAGTGTCTGTAGCTGCAGCTCCTGGAGGAAATACGAGGTACTTGTGTCCTTTAAATGCTGCAGAGATCTCAAATTTATATATGTTGTAAAGAGCACTGGATATGATGTGATATGCAAATGTTCAGGGATGTAGGAATTTTGCAAAGCATTAGGTAAGATTATGTGTCTTTTATGCACTGCATATGTGGATACTGGTCATGCCCCCAGACTTATAACTAGTTTTTCCTTTTTCGAAATTCTACAAGGTATTGGTCAGTATATTCCTCATAAAGTGAAAGAATTGCTCGTGTATGCACACGGTTGTTGCCTTTTTATGCACACACAAAGCCTGCGAGAGCTCTGGGGGGACACCGGAGATGAATCTGAGTCTAATGCTCACGTCATGGCTCAAACTCCACTCATCGGGAGAACGCAGGCGAGCCAGTTAATAATCAACAGCATTTTTTTTTTCATATTGACTACTGCTGAGATGGGGGTGGTCAAAAACAAGTCAAAGGAGACATTGTCTGGCTCTCAGATCCTCGTTGGTAAGTCGGGGCACTCCCAGATCGCACGTCCCAACAACTGAGGTCAGTTGTTTGAAAAGAGAAATATTCCACGGCAGAGAGTGTGGTTTGAGTGTTTGGGTGTTGTATTCCTGAATGAGTGGACTGTGCTGTTGCCGATTGTCTCCACATCTCCCCATCCACACATCTTTCTCCTTCGGGTTAGTTTTATTCCAGTAAACACTTTAAGGATCACAGTTTAGAAGAATTTTTCTCACATAAATATTTCTGTTTTAAAAAGGCTTCAAGCTTTTGGTGTCACAAACCTTTTTTAAAAAATAAATAAATGCATCTTTTAGTTATTTACAGTATAAAAAACAGGAGGGCACTTTGGAACAGTTGTTAAAAACAGCCTGCTGTCTATCACTGGACCACAACAATGTTAGTGCAGCTCACAGTCGTTCCCATTTTCAGCAAGGACGCGTCACCCCACAGCAGCCTTAGAACCACCTTCATGTACTTGTGTTTACACTGTATTCTCATTTTTTGTATAATCTCACATGACTCTGAACTCTCCCAGTTGCGTGGCAGATCTACTGTATTTGATGTGATGCTGTTTTTTCTCGCTCGTTCGTTTGTCTCCAGATCATTCAGCTCCAAGATTGTTTGTTTTTTCTCAGAACAGCAAGGATCCTCGGAGCTGGCTCAAATCATGGTCTGGTGTTTTGTCCGGAAAAATCTCTCATCCTGACAAAATCTGCTCAATCCACACAGACTTTCTGCTTGGAACTCAGATCATTGGAAAGAGAAAACGGTGGTTTTGTCCTTTTTCAAGTGCAGCAGAAACAGTGAGAAAGGCTTGTGACAACGAGTCAAATGTGACCAAACTTAAGAATAAACCCTAGAGAAAAGAAGGAAGAGTTATCTAATGCTCACGATTTTGAAGAACTAAACCTCTGTCATTTAGTTTTTGAAGAAATTCTGTACTGCTTGTGTTCCGCTGGTTCTCAGATTACAACAAAACTTGAAACAAAAAAAAAAACTATTTTATTGGAGTTTTCAAACCACCCTTTCTCATTGGTCAGTAGATGTAAATATATACATATATGAATCACTTTGGTAGCTAATTTGGATTGATTCTTGTGACCAGTTTGCATGGAGGAGGGGGACGGCAAATGCATATGAAACATTTTATGAAGAATTTTTATATGAAAGAGATTGCCTACATCATGTGTGTCAATAAAAGCATTTTAAAAATACTGTCAATTGTATACAGAAGGTGTAATTCACAAAATTAACCGGTACATATTAAAAATATCGGCCAAGACAAATTAACTACAAATCCAAACACTTACTAAAACAGATGAAAAGAATCTTCAGGCTCTTTTGTTAAATGAATGTAACATTGTTTTAATTTTTGTTGCCTAGTTTTAAACCCAGAGAATAAATGATTGCTCAATATCCACCTTAGCTGTTGCTCCCATCTAATGGCCCTGAATGAAACTACAACTAACACTTTTATAGTTCATTTGCTGTAATTACTGTTTCATGAATGTGTCCTTGAAGTAAGTCAATCATAAAAACTTTGCTTCAGAACTTTTACAGTGAAACTCCAACATTTAAACTGTCTGTTGAGTAATGCTTTAACACTCATGGGTGATAATTATTTTTCCATTTCTTTCTTTTTTCTGATTAATTACGTTGCTCTTTAAAGTTAATTGAACTAGTCCATATTCTCTGTATTTTAAAGCAGAATTGGTGCACTTTACTTCCTGTCTGAAGTCTCATTTTGAAATTCTTAGGTGCAACATAACCACATATCAATACTGCTTTTTTTCATTAATACTTGTAAAATGGATGTTTTCTTTTGCACGTGACAATCTCTTTTTATTCTACAGTAGCAATTCCTTAATTCTATTCACTAAATCCAAGCATTTTTTACAAGATACATTTTCAATTACTCCATCTGTGGGTCTGATTTGTCTGCAGAGATGAATACGCAAATGAGTGAGTACAGCGGTCAGGGCAGATGACGAAGATCTACCGGCCTTCAGTATTTACATGGGTAAAAAACACTGGACAAGGTAAACAAAATGCAAATATCTAGTGGAAAGACTGGAGAGAGAGAGAGAGAGAGAGTCTTCCGTGCAGTGTTTATTTTGTTGTGTAAAAATAAAATTCAACGTCTGACCTTTTCAAAAAACATCAGTAGAGTTTATTTCCCCCAACACAACAAAGATATCAGGAGGTTTATGTCATTTAATGTGTACAATACCAAGAGTGCAATTTTACAGTTTAAGTTAAATATTTAAAGCCCAAACACTCAGTAGGAAGTATTATAATTGAAATGTCCATTTAAGTATTCTGTCAATTAGGGTGAGAAAAAGATTGACATACACCGGTATATACAAGCAGTTTAGCTTTAGATAAATAAATCCAGGAAAAGGACAAGCCTGTGATGTTCCATGGCATTTTGAGTGATTATTTATGACTTTTACTCTTACTTTCTCCAGAGTTTTAAGGAGCTTCTGCACCTGAAATGGCTACATTTTCCAGTGCTGATAAGATGGAGAAAAGGCATGAGAACAGAGCCCAAAGTGGATGTGATGTTAACTGGGATGGGCAATAACACATATAAAGGTCACATACTCGATCCCGTAAACACCAAATTTTACAAGATAACTGGAGGAAGGTAAGTAAATGCCGTGATCACCAGGCTGTTGATGAGCATCTGGATTGCTCTTTGCTTCTGCAGGTTCTTTCTGTGGGGGTCAGACATGAGAAGGGTATAAAAGATGAAGGAATCACATATCCCAACCACAACAATGGCAATTACAAATGAGACTATGGACCACAGTGTAAATAAAGTCTGTAAAAAAGAAAGAAAACAATGGCGAAAAGTGAGTGTCAAATCCAGACGATGACCACCATTAAAATCCTGGGGGTCATATTCTTCGTATTATGGTAGGTGACTGGATGAACCACAGCCAGGTAACAGTCCAGACAGCTGCAGGCCATCAGCAGGGGCCTCCCACACACATTCAAAGCATAAATGCTGTTCCACAATGCTTCTACTGGCCAAGACTCCCAGATCAGGTGATTCAAAACTCCAGGCGGGATGAAGGCCAAGAAGACTGCATCCATGATGGAGACGTTCAGCATGAAGAAACTGTTTGGCGTCAAGGGGGCTCCATTTCTCTGCCTCTTGAACAGCTCCCAGAGGGATAGCAACAGATGCAGGAAAGCCTATAATAAAGCAGAAGAAGGTGCAAATGGCCCAAGTGTATGTGCTCCCCGGGAATTTTGTCACATAAATGAAAATCAAATTCTTGCCACACAAAATGAGAGGTGGAAATGTTTTTAGTCAAGACCAAAGTCCCTCTGTAGCATTTTGGGAGGGAAAAGAGGAGTTATGTAGAGAAAAAACCTAAAAGGACATAAACAAATAACAGCAAAAACACCATGATTGAAACAGACATGTTTCTGAAGTTGAATCCTCCTGAGCTGATAAAGCATACTGTACCTTTATAAGCTGGTAATAGGGAAATTTATTTCTCTAGTGCATTGGGGATGAAATTGTTGAGTCTCCGTGGAAGCTGCTCTTTATATATCTCTGTCCATGAGTATCAATCATAACCTGACATCAAATAGAAAGAGATTTGCATGCGTCACAGGTATTTATGGAAATATTGGCTGATTGATGAACAGGCCAATGTGAGGAGCATACATCTGAAAACCCATCGTTTGCATCTTACCTTTGCTTCTAATTTAAGGCCAGTGCTGATCTGTTGAATTATAATAAAAGAAGTTGAAATAACACAAAGGGTTTTAACTTGAAATTGTGCTCTGCATGCAGCCATGCTGGACCAGGAAGGACTAAAAAACATAATCACTGCCAATTATTGTTTATTGCCCACAGTAGGCCATGTCACACTCTTACATTTTTCTTATTAATCTTTCATCACATCCTGAGACTGCAGGTTAGTTTTATAAGGAAATGTAAAAAAAACAAAAGAAAACATTATATTTAGATAAATATCAGATCTGATGACCTGTCAGGCAAAATAAATGAAGAAAATTTGATCCACATACAGATTCTAGGAATATATACTAATATAATTACTTTCACCAAGGTGATATCTGTTAACTGTTAACTCGAAAAGTTAATGACTTTAATTACATTTTAATTACATTTTCTGAAAATATTGATAATGGAACAAGAAACAGATGATTAAAGTTTGGCAATATTCTGGATTCCACAGATTTTTTTTACCCTTGATTTTCCAAGAGCAGGCATGTCCAAAGTCCGGCCCAGGGGCCAATCACGGCCCGCAACTTCAGTCTTACAATGAATTATTTATGGCCCGCTGGCACTAACAGAATAAATAAATCACTAAAATGTAATTCCTCCTTTCTTGTAGCTCTTGTAAAAGACAAGAGCAAAATTTACTTGTTTTAAACTTGAATGATAACAGACAACTTTACATTACATTTATCAAACTCATGGAAATTTAAGGTATTCCATACAGTTCAGTGTTCAATGTTATCTGACTCTCCAGATATGAATTAAAGGCAGAATTGTGTTTTTAGAGTTGTTCACGTCTGCCTGAGTGGCTTATATTTGGTTACACTGCCATTTTAAAAATAAAGAGAATTGTGACAATGAAAATTGTTTTATAATAGTGTACATTTGCATGTAACTTTTCTGGTTAAAAAAACATCAGAAGGATCTACTGGCCCCGGGCATCTTCACGTTATCAAATCTGGCCCTCTTTGCAAAAAGTTTGGACACCCCTGTCCAAGAGGCTTTGTTCATATTCCATAGCAGAAGCCGATTTGTAATACAAAAAAAGGGTATGTAACCTTGTAGTACTACAGTACTACTATGTATATATGTACATATGTATAGATGAATACCTATTTTTGAAGAGTTCTTTATCATTCCCTGCAGAGGTCTGTGTTCTTTGAATAGTTTTCTAGTTTACAAGTAACCAGCCAGATGTTGGTCATGGATGTTTCTGGTCTTTGAGCTCAAATAACCAAACCTTTATACTACAAGAGATGATTTCCCTAAATATGGAACATGTAATCAGGTTCAAAAGTCTAGTGGGGCACCGATGTCCATGGGCAGCACATCCTTTACTCTATGGAGGAACAGCTCACGTGAGGTTAAATGCAGGAATGAAAACACTGCCAAAACAAAGGGCTTACAAAAGCTATACATCGTAAAAAACAAACCAAAAGCAATGATAACTGTTGCCGTTGCATGTAATCATGTCAGTAGTATAAAATGGAACTCTTTCATTGTCCAACCTTCAGTCCACATTAATGTCCAAACATAACTGAATCCTGAACTTATCCAAATATCAGGTGTCAGCTTCTTCTGATGGTCTTCGGATGACAGGCAGCACCGGGTCAGAGAGGTGTTTTCTGGATCTCAGCCGGTCCTGAGACGTCTAGGTTCTCCGGCAGTGAGTGGCAGTGGGGAATCCTGCGCCGCTTTGGCTTGTGGATGGAGGAGTTCACTGATGGCTGCAGCGGAAGCGACTCTGCATGGCTCTCAGTTTGAGGAGAGAGACTCAGGAATATGGTGTCAACTGAGGCTGCTGTAGCAAGGGTACCGTTGGAGATGGACTCCTCAGACTTCTTGGTGACTTAACATCGGTGTGGGAAGAACTCTGAAGTAAGGAAATCACATTTTTCATTTTTCAGGACAGAAACCACCAGAGCAACATCTGGATCACTTAGTACTTTCCTGTACCTGTGTGGGAACCCGGCTGTCTATCTGTATGGTAGAAATGGGGGTACATGCCGTGCAACACTGGTGTCCCAGTTCCATACTGGCCAGATGATTCTGCAGGCAAGGTACCAGATGATACGGTGCTATAAGCGGGAGGCACCGGAGCAATCTGCCTCTGGAGGAGTTTGAAGAATAACATTGATATCAGCAGTCATCCGGGTCTCCAGTCTGGGAAAGGAAGGGACAGTGGAGGACGTTATCATTGCAGGGATCTTTATTCTCACAGGTAAGGGCGGGAATTATTCACCTGTTGAGCTGGGAATGTAAAACCTTGAGTCGCGACTCCAGCTCACTGGACCGTTCCTCTGTGAACGGCGGTGGGTGGTGGGAGTTGCGGAAAGATGAAGATCGGCATGTGCGACTGGAAAAACTGCTGGGTTTGTTGGTCCGGCCAATATCCATACATTCCAGGCATATTGAAAGATGACGCTGCAGGGGAAAATATGTGATTTCATATGGAAAATTAATAATAAAACTGGAAGTAATGCACACAACCAACCATTGACCTCCGACTCTACCTTGCTGGCTGACGTCTAACATGACTTCCCTCCCAACTGAGGCACCACTTGGGGGTAGCAGCTTCACGACAGTGGGGCTGTAGTCCCGTTGGGCATCAGCTGGAGGGTAGAGCTCCACTTTGGTACTGTGGGGAAGGCTCTTGCTCAAGTCTTCACTAGACAGAGAACACAAAGAACCACAGCTGCAGCGGTCATCCCAGTGGGTACGAGGCGACGAGCGACGGTGGCGGAGGGACCGACGAGGGTACGAGTCCTCATGATCGATTCCATCTGTTCCCAGGTAAAAGCAGGTATCTATTTGTTAGGACAGAAAACCTGGCTGGATTGTGGGCTTTGTAGGCCTGGGTTGATGGAGACTGTTTCACATCATCGCAGAGGTGCGGTCCATCTCACCTGGCCTGATTCGGCAGTCAAGAGTGTGGCTTCTGCATCTTGGCTTGTGGTGGTAGTCACAGTCGTCCCCTGACTCATCAGTAGTTGTTATTATGTGTGGCACTTGATCGGCCTGGAATACAAGAGGTTTGTATAAAATGTAAGTAGATACAAAATCAATATTATTAAATTATCTGCTGGTGGACAGTAGACGAGAGGGAGATTCCTTCATGCACTGTGTTTTGGAGTTTGCCCTGAATGTACCTCACCCAGGTTTAGAGTCTCTAGATTTTGTTCAAAGATAATTGAAATTAAGTCAGAACTAATTCACTGAATCTCCATTTATCCATGTCTTGTTCCAAATCAGGGTCAATGGATGGTGTTAGAGTGTGTCCAAATCAAGATGCAGATAGACCCTGCTACACACACACATCATCCAGTCACACACTCACACTGAGGGGCAGTTCAGAGTCTCCAGTGAAACTAATGTGGACTAATATTCTAAATTTATTCATTTTGCAGTTTCGTGCTAACATACATCTCTTAGGTTAAATGTTATCTCCAAGTTCCCTCCAGAAGTGGTCTGCAAAAGTGGGGTAGATATCAAGGACCTCCAGTAGGTCGTCCCTCAGGATGCGGTGCAGGTCACAGTAGGTGGTGGTGTGGACATCTGAATTGCATTTCCCTGGCTCGTCATACAGGTTTATGGGCTCTCCAAAGATGTCGTTCTTTCTGTGACAGCGGCGTCAAGGATGGATTTGGAGTTGAGATAAGAAAATGGCAACATAGTATTACCTACCTAATGGTATTACCTAATATAGCAACCACGACATCATCTCTGATGACCTGCACAGAACCGCGTGAGATAAAGAAGAGAGAATCCAGGATGTCTCCGTAATGGATGAGAATATCCCCTGGGGGAGCATGGACTGCCTTAAATCTGATACCCCAGCGCACGCAGACAGGTTTGGCTGCCTCCGTGGAAAGCCTTGCAGTTCTGCAGCAGAGATCGGTTCAAATGCAAACAGATGTCTGCCTGCAAAGACTCTGGAAATCCTTTCAAGACCTAAGTAAGGACCCAACAACAACAAAGAGTGAAACTCTGATGTCATACATGGGCATCCGCTCCAGACATAAATGATAAACCGTTGCTTACAGCATTCATGTCAATGCCATTTGTGTAGGACCAGGCATGCTGGAAGTACTCTTCCAGTCTCTGACGAAGGCTTCCTGGGATCTGGTGGAATCGGATGAACTCTTTTGACTCGGAGCATCTGTGTGTGGTAGCGGGTGGTACCAGAGTACAATCTCTGGATAATGGCCGACACATTTCCAAATATGCTGGCATACATGAGAGCTAACAGGGATGATAGAATGAACACAGAGATTCAGCAATTTGAGGACAGACAGATATTTCAGTGGCTCCATTTGATGGTTCAGGGTTAGATATTTAAGAGACGGTATGACTATTACAATTAGAATCATTGTCAGTTGAGCCAAAAATTACATATTAGCATTTTGGGCAATTTGGAAAATCCGTACCAACATTCACAAATACGGTTCTATCACACAAACTCATACCAATAACTTCCATTCAGTCCTGAGTGATTTTTTGGATCACAGCCAATGACCATGACGCAGATGGAGAAGATCTTCTCTGAGTTGGTGTTTGGAGAGACGTTACCAAATCCCACGCTTGTCAACTGCTCAAGGTGAAGTAAAGGGCATGAACGTACTTGTCTTTAACAGATGGGCCAGAGGGTGGCGTCCGCTGTCATTGTACGACTTGCCCAGTTTGCTCGGCCAGGTTGTCCAGCCATCCGGTCTCTGTGTACGGCCTCTCCACAAAACCCGATGGCGTACCAAATACAGGCAAGCCAGTGGGCAATGAGAACAAAGGTGCACATGAGCAAGAAGAGGACGGCAGCCCCGTATTCAGAATATCGGTCCAGTTTTCTTGCCACGCGCACCAGTCGCAGCAACCGGGCTGTTTTCAAACAGGCTTGTTAGGGTCGCCATCTTATTTTATTGACACAAAAACAGATGTAAGGGGGTCAATAAACTTAGGGTTAAGAGAAATGTACATTTAAATACATGAGAATTTACCTCTGGTGACAGTAAAGAGGTAGGTGCAGTGGAGCGACTCTTACCTCGTCGGAGCCAGATCTGAACATCAGGAGGTCAAAGGGTATCGCCTGCCAACAGATCAATGGGGAACCAGCCTTTTATATAGTGCTTGGCTATCTGGCTCTGCTGGGTGACGACTTCATCATTTTGGTCCACGTACGTGGTGCGGAGATTGATGACTATATCCACAATAAACAAGCACGTCCACCATGAGGTCGGCCACGTTCAGAGGGTTACACGTGTAGCCACAACGTCTCTGACGCAAGTCCCTGTGTTCGTCTAAGAGGAAGGCAGCCGATACGGAGTGAAAAACAGCTTGTGAGAGACCAGGATGAGAATGATCCAGTCCCAAATGCCTTGAAAGGGCTGTAGTGGAGCAAAATCCCCCACGTTGTCTCAGTAACCTGGAGTTTGTACTCGGGCATAGGACATCAGACTCCAACGAAAGCACCTACCCATAAAGAACACATCAGTGTGCCAGCAGAGCTGAGCGTCACAATCACAAAACATCACCCGCCGCAGCCCTCGAGATGTCTTCAGTTCAAATCAGTATCTGTCTCCCTGAGCCTGCACACAGATCTAGCATTTAAGAGGGCTGATACCAGCTAGACCGAGGATGGTAGTGGTGCTGATATGGACAAACGGAATCAGTGTATTCTCCAGAGGCAGTGATGGCAGAACGCAGGAGCCTCAGGGCTCCAACAGTAGCGACAGCAGGTCCGGATTGAACTGGAGCTCACTGGGACTGCTCGTCATACCCAGAAAGAAAAGATACAGCCTCCTACTGATTTTTCCACTAGCAGGTTAATTAACAACAGTCACTCTTTCTGGGAGCCTCTTTGACAGTAACACCAGCTGGAGAATCCCATTCACATACACTTTTGTGAATAAATATAATTCTGTACTGTAGTTCCTCTAATAAACAAAAACAACTGTGTCAATATAACTCTAAGTACAGCTTAAAAGCTCCTGTTTTGTTCTGTCATGCTCAGAAAGTATGTGCATTTATAGTCAAACACACATGAGCTGTTTTTAAGGCCATCTTCATGAGATTTGAGATCTTTGGTGAGATTTCTGGCACTCAGATGGTGACAAACTGAGCCAGTATGAGCTTTTCCTGCCCGTACCTGTGTGACCTTCTCAGTGACGTTCTGAGAGCGGTCCTTCACCTTGGAGGGGCCGAGAAGCTCCATTCTAGGAGTTGGTGGTGAGCAACATTCAGGACCCCTGCTGGTTGGTGCTGCACCCCTCATAAGGTCCGAGTCAGCCATGAAGCTCCACTGGACTTCCAATGACATAAACATATATTTACATCAGTCAATGGTGTGTTTGTTTTTATATAAAAGTCTGGTAACCACTCTGCAAGGAAACATCAGCATCAGCTTAAAATAAATAACTGACTTTGACCTGCAGCATTAGCTGGTGTTGCATTCTCGGTTGCAACATTTAACTAAAATCTTACACAAAAAGCTTTCTACATTCAACGGTCTAGAATATTGAAGCTTAAACAGCACAACCTACCTGAATTAAACCACAACCACAGACCCTTCCTGGTTTTGCTCACTTTGCAGCCATATTTCCAGCATCCATCTTGCTACCTTGCTATCAAAACCCTTCGCTCTCCTCATTCATGGTTCGTAACGAGGCAGTAGCAGTTAGCTCCTTCCAGTCAGTAGTCATTGGTGAACTCTCCACTCTGGACAGCAGTCTTTCCTGTACAACAGTCACCAACACTGGAAAACAAATCAATGCAATGCTATAGCTCAGAGGATGTGACAGAGAAATCAATGGTACATTGATTAATGAAGCAAATGGGCTCCGAGCCACTACTATAATGTCAAAGTACCATTTTAGCATCCTGGACTGTAGTTTAGTTTGGAGGCATAGGTCTACTATAGCTCCTGCTGTAGGATGCATGAATCTGATTGGAAAAAAATGTCTGCTGAAAGTCCAGAAACCACTCAATATGTTGCATGCATGCTGTTAATGTGGGGTCAAATTGATTGTATTGTTGGAGGTAGCGATGGGCTTATGACCCATAATGACATTGGCTCAGAATGCCCTTCAGCTATGACCTCTAGAATTCTATACATGCTATATTTTGTTTACGATGAAACATGTCATCAAGATTATTCAGTTGAAGAAAGTCTGATTCATTTCAGATTCATTTTTTAAGTGGGGAAATTTTCCTATTAAATCCTCATTTAAGATATTCTAATTTTTGTGGCATCACAGCTAACTTAACTCATCTCATTCTTCATGAAACAAAAAAAGCTGGAGAGCTCCATCTTCTTGCTCCACCGGTGAACTTTTGTTAGCCTAAGAGCTGCTGTTTCCTGAGCACATAACAAGATAAACGCTTCTGCAAAACCATGGCAAGCTGCCGTGAGAGATCAAATACGCCTCTGATGATCTGAGGGAGCTCAAACTGAAACGGTCACATGGTGCGGTCAGGTAACAGCAAGGACCACAGTTTTATTTTGAGACAAATAAAGATTTAATTTAAATGAGTCCAGTTTCTCACTGCCTATGACCACAGAGTCATTGTGAACAAATCCTTTGCAAGTCAAATATTCCACGTCTCCGTCACGCTTCCAGGCAGCGTCATCAGCTGTCAGCCTGGATGTTATCCCAAATGCGAACAACGTCTGGATAATCACTCAGGGCGTCTATAAGCGTTGACGCGGCGATCAGGAGGTCCTCGTTCAGATTCACGACAACGCGGGGAACAAACTCCATCCCTGAAGACGTTATCTGCATGCCAGAGTTCTGCAGCGAGGTCCTCACCTTCCCCACGTCTGTCGTCTCACAAACAAACTGTAGAGCAAGAAATTCGGCAAATTAGTAGTTGAACAGCATTAAGGCGGCACTTTTCAAATGAAAGGTGTCCCAGGACATTTACCGGTACTTCTTAAAGGGACGGGTTTAGCAAAGAATTCAGTCCAATAAAAATCCTAAGAGAGTGGATGAGTAAAAAGTGACTTCTGGCTTTTTTCTCAGAATTCAAAGACAATTTTTTTTGTTTAATTTGTACTTGCATAAATGTTGACATGAGTGTTCTGGTTTGATTTTAAACGGGTTTTTGCATATCACCTCTCTCTGTGAGACAGATTCCAGATTCCCTCATCATGCAACACGTGATTTAAGCAGATCAACAGCATTAAATTAAATTTATTACAAAAATACTCAACAGGCCCAATCTGTGTGTTTAACATCCTTCACATCTGCAGCCATTTCTATGTTTTTACAACACCAAGCACCAAACCAGCATGTAGCTTCTCCACAACTCTTCTGCTTTTTCATTATTGAAAGCGGCTGTTCCCACTGGAAAACGCAAAAGTTCGGTCAAATCCGACATTTCAGTCCACATAGGGCGAAGTTGGGTCCCTACACACACTATACTTCTGAGGCGACTTCTGAGGCGAGTTGAAAGTCCGAATTTTGATTTTAACTCTTAATATGGGAGGGAAACAATCAGAATTTTGACCAATGTTTTTTAAACAGTGGCCTAATCCTCTTCTGTTAAACCCAAATAAAACCCACGCACAAAACAAACAGCAGGATATCAAGGAAGCATCACTTGATGTGGCCTTTCCCTGGAAATTAAACCAGTAGAGCAGTGCTTGTTTAACTGGGCCTGACTGATGCATCTTAACATCCAACCCTTCATGGATATTAGCGCCTCTGTAGATGGACCAGATTCTACTTCCTGTCTGACCTGCAGGAGGGGCTGTCCTTCCTCATCCTCGGTCTCCTTGATATCTTCTGCGCCTGCCTCAATGGCCAGCTCCAAAGCTCGCTCCGTTGCAATGTTCTGGCCCGGCACCACCACCATCCCTCTCTTGTTAAAGTTGTGGCGCGCTCCCTCGGACAGCGCCCCTCTATGGGAGAGAACAGAAGTACAACTGCTTGAGACCACATCTACTGTTATTACATTTATGTACTATCCTGTAATCTGACAGGCTCATTTGCTGAATTTCATAAATAAAAGCCCAATATGTTGCATCAAATAGGCCAGTATTTTCTTAGACATGAATCTGTCTGACAAATAAAGACATTTAGGTAGTGATAGTGTGTGTGGCGGACAGGGATGATACGTCTGTAGTGTGACCAGCATGTACTGACCCGTTTTTTATCAGCAGGCGTTTAATTTCCTGATGGCTCCGTGAGTTGCTGTCAGTCAATATCTCTATGAGCAGCAGACATCCACCAGGTCCCCGAGCCTCAAACACGTGCTGGGACAGGGGTTTGCTCTTTTCCACCAGGAGCAAAACACCAATAATAGAAATACAGACACAAGAAAGAGTCATAACTTATAGCAGTCGACCAAAAGACAATTTCACTACGACCATCGTCAACATACAGCGCTCTTGATCGCAGTTTCAATGGAGGCTTTGGGCATGTTTTTACTTCTGCACTGCTCCAGTATCTGGGCTAGGTTTAAATTCATATCTGGGTTGGCACCACCCCTGCAGATGAAAGCAGAAATTAAATAAACCATATTATAAGGGCTCCCTCCCCCCCAAAAAACCAAGACAAAAAACGTGGAGTCCATCAGCATGCCACTACTTCCATCTCACCTTTTACAGCCAACTTGATCATCATAGTCAACTTCATGAACACCCTTGCTCGGGCGTCATCTTTAGGTCCCTTGATGTGTTTAACCTTTGACCACTTGTTGTGTCCGGCGCATAAAACGGGCCACAGCTGCAGAGCCCTCGCAGGAGGGGCGCTCCAGGGCGGGCTGCATACGTGAGACGCACGGAGACGCACGGAGAGAGAGCCACGGCGCAGGGTCCGGAGAGCAGTCAGGACAGCCGCCGGCCCGGCCATGCCCTTCAGACACACACACACGCACACGCACACGCACGGAGCAAAACGTTGATTCAGGAGAAGACAGCGAATCTTCCACTTCGACTTTACGTAACAATTGATTTGGAAAAGACGCTAAACGAACACAGACAGCCCGAAGTCTGCAACCCTAAAGGTAAAGTCAGCGTGCAGCTGACGCTGGTTGGTGGGTAACACTTCCGGGTTAAGGTGACGTCAGAGCTCAGAATTTCAAAATAAGTTTCTCGACGTGGCTTGTTCGGCCCATGGGTTCTCTGGCAGGATCAGTTCTTCAAACCATTTTGTACATATATTATGTTGTATTTTTAATATCAGTTGTTTATAACAGAGCTTTTTTTTTGGGGGGGGGGGGGTTAAAAAATGAAATTGTGTACTAAAGTTAGATTGTTTCAACGCGATGACGAAACAGAATTGGAAACACATAATATACCTAATGAACTTATTTGCATTACGAACATATTTCAATGTGTTGCATATTGTATAAATGACAGATTGAATTTTATAATATAAAAAATAAAAATTTAAACATAAGCATAAGGAAACTACGGATGGTAACCAGAAAGCAGGGACAGGTTTTGTGGAGTGCGCCCTCTAGCGACTGTGGTGAGAAGGCGAATAATGGGGCTGGTGATGACCTCCGCCCTGAACACACACAAATGAGAAAATGAGCCTTGTACTGGGAGATTGTAAACAAATAATCCACATGTAACTTTATAGCTTGCTATATACATCTGTGTGACATTTTATTTGTTATTTCTGCAAGGACACGATGGTTTCACTAGCCTCTCACTGTCAGACAACAAAAGCTCTCTCAGCACAGCCCTGACAGCCCATGCAGCTGGAAACAGTGATTACAAAACGTTTTTACATGTGTGGAAATGTAAAGTGCCATTATTTATTTTGTCTGATGACAGATGTGACAGGTGGTTTGAGGCTTGGCAGGTTCCACCTTCAGGACATCTGCATTATTCAAATCAGTCCTTCTCTTTAGTGCAGGTTGTCATCTGGAGCCTCTCAGGCATCGTTTAGCTGCTGCAGGCCATTCTCTCTTCACCAACTTTTGGACATTTGTTGTGATTTCCTCTTCTACAAGCTCAAATGTGCAGAACAACTAACACCACGATGGGAATGAATACAGCTTTGATATGTGGAAAATCGCCCACCTGGTTTTTTACGCTTATCTTTTCTTTTGCTGTTGCATTTCCTGGATCTGTTGTCGTACTTCTGGGAAAGCTCAATAATCTAAGAAAAACACCCTTCACACCTTTGATGTTTTCACTTTAAATATCATCATCATGGACAATATTTACCTGCTCTTGCTTCAGCCACAGCTGTACCTCCCCACAGACCTGGTGAACTGTACGTATGCTGCATATGTTAAGTTCTTGCAAGCATTTAATATGTGTGGCAGACCTTTGTTGATTACCTGTGTGTGTGTAGAATGTTACATGGCTGTGTGTCATCCTGTCATGTATCGGGCCAGAAAAGGTTTAAGTTCCAGGCTCCTGATCACTGTTGCAATCTGGATTGTAACCATGATATTTGGATTTTATTTTTATTTTTTTCTTTTAAGCACATCTGATTTAACCCCTGTGTTGATTATCATCATGACTCTGCCTGTTATTGTGTTCTGTGATGTCTCCATCTTGTCAGCCTTGAAGAAATCTGTTCCTACAGGAAGAAACATGGATCCCCAGAAGAGAAGGGCTCTGTTCCTCATCAGAATCAGCTGTGTTATTACTGTTGTTTCCTATCTTCCTCTAATCATTTCATGGTCAATACTGCAACTTGAACAATTCAAGGGTAAAAACATTGACACATGTATAATTTTTCTGCCGGCATTGTGCATCACTACGCTAGGAAATGCTGCGTCAGCCGCCCTGCATATGGGCAAAATTGAAAAATTGGACTGGCTAAAATCTTGTCTGAAATTCCTTTTATGAATGAATGGGTTTACTTATAAAATCAGCTTTAAGTGCTTTAAAAATAATGTCTTTATACATAAACTATGAGTTAAGCAAGCACAGGCTTTTATCACTTATATTGTTTAATCTTTGCGGTGTTTCTGAACTGGATTGTATTAAAATGAATGTATCTTTTCCCACATTATTATACTATTAAGAATGAGTGATTGATTCTTATTTTAACTTATAAGAAATACATGCTTAGTTCAAGTGATTATATATGTAACAAAGAATGTTTCTATCTGGTAGGAAAAATGTTCTCGTGTGGGAAGTCGAATAGAAATTTTGATTTTTTTCCTTGGGACCAAACCGTCAGTCACACTGCTTCTGTTCATGTTGATGGAAAGAATAATAATAATAGATGATTGGTGGCGTTCATGTCCAGATTTTTGATTTACAGCACTTGATGATGGTGTTAGAAGAAATACAAAGAACACAAAGCGTTAAGTGAGAGGAAAGTATGGTCAGTTAAGGCCAACGCCCCCCCCAACAGACAATACTCCAAAGACATTCGGAAGGAGGAGACTCCTCCTCCCCTCTCCTTCGTTCTACCTTCCCATCCGAAGCCTTCTTACACTACCGACTGACCACAGGGCTACAGGTAGTTTTGCTGATGCCCAGCAAGTCCCTTGGAGATAACTGGACTAATTCTAAATCTCTGGAAAGGATGTCAAAGCTCAAGAAATCCGAAGGAAACTTTTTTTCTGACACAAACGATCACATAAGACACTGATGGATCTTTGACAGGCTGTACAGGCTGAACTCTAACATTCCTGAGAAGAAAACATCAGCCCTGATGTGAATGAACTAAGACTGAGGGTAACATCATGTCTGCATGGACGACTGCTTCTCTGTTTCTTTCCCAATGTGTAATTTTAGTCAGCGCATTGGTAAGTGTGTTTTATGTATCCTGACTATGTTGGTGACTGAACAATTGATTAATTTATAGTTTATGTTGCACATTAGTTATAATTTTAAATATATATCTATTGTTTATTGAATGCTCTGATGGATTTAGGTTTAAATAGTTTGAGTCACATTCACTTTTGGGGCGCGAAATTGTTTATTCCCACTCTTTAATTGTATAAAATGTTTTTTTCCATTCTGGATTGAAACATTTCACACAGTTCTATCAGATCTTACACCACTCTGCTTTCACACTGCTCCACCTCAGGTCAGACCAATTGCATGCATCTGTGACTCTTTGATCGATGGAGTTTTATACTGAGGTTTATCTCAGGCTTAGAAACATTCCAGACATTCATTGGTGAGAATGCATCTTTTTATACCCAAAGACAAGATGCGGGATCTTAATGTTTTATTCCCATTAAGAAACACCAGGCTGAAAAGCGGCAAAAATGTATTTTTGGCCCCACTTGATTTTACATGGAAAATATGATGATATTTTAAGTGACAACAGTGTCCAAAACAACAAAAACTGCATACCAGAACAACGGTTACACTGATACCAAAAATGGTCTCAAAATCCTCCATCACCTCTGACCTCTTTAACCTCACACTTCCAACCGTCTGGTTGAGATTTAGAGACAAGGAGGAGTCTGAACCCAAGTGTTTTGGTAACTCCAACAGAATATGAGCAGGAAAATCCCTCTGTGAAGCACCTAAACACAATGATTGAATGTAAAAGTCTCTGAAGTGGCTCTGTTGAGGCACGATCATCCAAATGAGTAAGTGGTGTGCATAAAAACACATACACACGTTAGCAAAACACAGTGTTAACATAAACTGGAGTGCATCCACAGTCCTCTATAACAACAATACAACAGCTTAAGTGAATCACTGTTGACTGGGGCTATAGGTGTCCCATCAGAGTGCAACAATTTTGGAAAATCTGCTCCTCCAGTTCCGGTTTTGGGCTATTTTCCTCTCACTTTGGGCAAGAGTGTGAGCTAGGGTGCCTCCACCAAAGTAGAGGGTTGAAATATGTTAGTCACGAAGGAGCTTTTTTTTAGCTCACAACGGGGCATCAATTCAATATATCTTTGTGCTAAAAGTTTTATTGGGATTTTTTAAAAAGAAAGCCATTGATGGATTTCCTTTACACTCAAATGAAAACAGATGATATCATTCAAGATGGCGCTTTTACCAGAAAAGCAAGTGCTGAAAAACTTGCACGCTAATGTTGTGACACATCCTCTGCTGAATGACTGTAACAATTTTGCAAAGCCCCTTTTTGGCAATATCATTGTCCATGTCAGGATTTTACGTAGGGCGGAAATAAGTCAGTCAGGATGAGAATTCATGATATTGATGATATGATGAGAGAGAACCAGAGTTGCAAACTCAAACAGCCGATTTTAAAATGGCCCTGGGAAGTCCATTTATATTTCGTTCATGTGTTTAATGAAGACAAAACCTAATTTAAGTGGCCAAAAACTGTATTCAAAGGACAATTTTGTGTCATATTCAAAATGGGAAGTTCGATTCTTGTGTATCGTGTCCTACAACACGTTCCATTGTTTCTTCATTTGTACCTTTAAGTGCAGTTCCTGTTTTCATCTGCCAGGCAAATAATCCTCATATTAATATCTAGCTGTTATCTAGCTGCTACTTATGCAGCCCTGTTGTGATTGGCGCCTGAGAACACAGCGTCTTGTGTAGACTACTCCTCAATAGCATGGCCAAGATACCATGGAACAAAGCTCCCATGTGGCCAGCGGCAGCTCCACAGCCAGTCAAAAGAAGCTGACAAAACATCATGACATACCACACCTTCACCCAACTATTTCACAACACCTGAAGGAAGCAGATCAGATCCAGGCAGCTGAGAGATGAAGTTGGAAGTAGACCTGTCAAAAATAATTGATTTTTTGGGGATATAAAGTATATACAACATACCGTAGCCCGTGTTGCTGTGCAGCATATAACCTCTCCTTGTTAATACAGATTGATGCAGATGATGTCATCACTCGAGACGAGCAGATCTACGTCCTGATTGGTGCTCACGCCAAGTGCGAAAGAAAAATCAAGGCACAAATTGCACTTGTTAAAGGTGAGTGTGCTGCTGTGTGATCACTAAGGCTAGGAAGCAAAAAAAAAGAAAGAAAAAAGCAGAATCGAGTAATAGAAAAGAACAAGTCTAAGGATTAAGCCTTGAAGAACGCAAACAGATCTATCAGCTCTCACAGATGTACCTCTTCAACAAGATCATTTAAAAGCAATAGTAAGGGACATCATCAAACCCAACATTGATATTAATTTAAGTCAATACATGATCATCAATGCCTGAAAATGAATGAATACCTGAAAGAGAATCTTCAAAGAGCTACACTCTAAGACAGGGTGCATCAAGATCATGCTCACCTAATAGGGACTAGGAAAAAAGTCCCTGGGAACAGCAGTCGATAAAACAAAAAGGCCAAAAATGTATTTGGTGAAATTGCATATAATTTTAAGAACCGAGACAGAGAAGAAAAAAGCTTTGGTGTGTGAGCTGCAGGTCAGGGCCTGTTGATTTTGAGGGGAAAAGAAAGACGAGAGGTCGGCCGCTACATTGTGGATGATTCAATCAGGAAGCTTGTTTATTACAATGATTATTTACATGAGATCAGACTGTCAGATTTTACACCCATTCAATATCCTGTGCAACACTATCTCTGTGATTCCAGGAATGAGTTCTGGTGCGGACAATTGTGGACCATTTTTCATTCATTCATATGCTGCGTTCATGGGTTATTTTAAGAGATTCATAAAATAGAGCCTCATTTCTAACAAAGTGCAGGAAATTAGTATGAATGACAAAACCTTTCCACTCTTCTGTGATGGTTCTATATTGTAGAAATTGTGTTTTCACTCAAACAAAACCTTTTATTACTCGTATATTAATCTGTCTTGCACAATGCACAATGATTTTTGGTTGCCTGTATTTGAGATAATTGTGTTTAGCTTTTTGCTTTGTAAAGCTGGCGACTGTATCCCTGAGTGGGACGGCATCATCTGCTGGCCCCAGAGCAGAGCGGGTCAGCTGGTTTCTGTGCTGTGTCCAGAGTACATCTATGACTTCAACCACAGAGGTATGATCATGAGCAGCAGCTCCCGCCAGGTGTTCTGAGTAACCTGTGGCACCTCCTCTCTAACACACACTGGTGTGTTAATGTCCTGACTGTGATCTAACCTCCAGGACGGGCCTACCGCCAGTGTGATGCCTCAGGTCACTGGGAGCAGGTACACAGTGTCAACCGTACCTGGGCGAACTACACCGAGTGCACCACCTACCTGAACTCCAACTACAAGAGCCAAGAAGTGGTACAGGCTCCTCTTTGCCCTTGTGATTTAATTTGACCCTGGAAACTCTAAAAAACCTCTTTTGTTTTCCTTCAGGTTTTTAAGAGACTCCATCTAATGTACACGTTGGCTATTCCGTTTCTCTGGCGTCACTGCTCGTGGCTGTCTTCATCCTCTGCTATTTCAAGTAAGAAATGGGAATTAGATGAACGTATTGGGAAAAATTAATGGAAAAATGTGATTAATGATGCAGCAATAGATGCAACTTCTTATTAGCACCCTGACATCTCCGTCCTCATTCTTTTTCTAACACGTGCAAAAAAAAGCGGCTCCACTGCACACGTAATTACATCCACATTCACCTCTTCACCTCCTTCATCTGTCGGGCGGTCAGCATTTTTGTCAAGGACGCCGTCCTCTACACACCGTCTCTGGCTACAGTAGCGCTTCAGACTCCACAGCCATGACGTCCCACATGGTAAACTGCGCGTTTATATCATGGAGGTGTCAAAGTTTTGCTCTTGCTGAGACTTAAAATAGCGTGACTCTCATCCGTGCAGCAGCCTTTACATGTCATTTATTTCCCCAGGCCGGCTGTAAAGTTGCCGTTACATTTTTTCTTTATTTCCTGGCGACCAACCATTTCTGGATCCTGGTGGAGGGCTTGTACCTACACAGTCTCATCTTCATGGCCTTCCTGTCGGATAAGAACTACCTGTGGGCCCTCATCATCATTGGCTGGGGTACCCGCATCACCTCACACATACTTATTGTGCTAACTAATAAATTCTCACAATAGTTTTTTGTAACTTTTTAATGACATTAGGGGTTCCAGCCGTGTTTGTGTCTATTTGGGTCAGTGCACGAGCGTCGCTGGCAGACACGCAGTGAGTCATTTGCACTGGGGTCTAATATTTGCACGATACATTTTCCATGTTTGGTCATTAAACTCCTTATTTCAGCTGCTGGGACATTAGTGCTGGAAACCTGAAGTGGATCTATCAAGTCCCCATTCTGGCAGCCATTGTTGTAAGGAATTGTTAATGAAACTGACTGCTGAGGGAAACCTGATCGTATAATTAACCCATCCTTCTGACCCTGCAGGTAAATTTCCTCCTTTTTATCAACATAGTCCGTGTTCTGGCCTCCAAACTGTGGGAAACAAATACAGGGAAACTGGACCCCCGGCAGCAATACAGGTAATGAAAGGAAATGCTGCTAAAGAAGATACCATCCTGTGAGTGCCATTAATCACCACAGGATTGCCTGTACTCCTAATCTGCAGGAAGCTGCTCAAGTCCACTTTAGTCCTCATGCCCTTGTTTGGAGTTCACTACATGGTGTTTATGGCCCTCCCCTACACTGAGGTGACTGGGCTGCTGTGGCAGGTCCAGATGCATTATGAGATGTTCTTTAATTCCTCCCAGGTCAGAAGGCACTGTTACCACAGCTAATGATGAGAGCTAATTTATTACAATGATGCTGTTAAAAACCAGTATAGGTAAAAAAAAAACAAAGGACAAACAAATCAGTCTGAATTTGAATTTATATGATTGGAATTAACTATATAACAACATGTTTCTATTGTTGTGATGTACTTCAGAATGACAGTTTTATGTTTCAGGGCTTTTTTGTTGCATTCATCTACTGTTTCTGCAATGGAGAGGTAATGATGACAGTTTGATTTTAAAGAATGACACTTGGTAATGTTAAACAGATGTTAAACATCTGCCTTCTCTTGCATCATTTTCTACTCTCAGGTGCAGACCGAGGTGAAGAAGGCCTGGTTAAGACGCAGTCTCACGCAGGACATCAAGCAGAAATCCCGGATGACCAGCAGTGCTGGAGGAGGCAGCTGTTACTACGGCGGCATGATGTCACACACCACCATGCACAGCGTCAGCTTATCAGTAGTAACTCCCAGATCCCTCTCTGTAGGAGGAGTGGTGGGCTCAGGTGGGTCTACAGGTGGAGGATCCGGTCTGAGGCCACCGCGCCACAACTCTCTGTACCCACAGAGCAGCCTGTCCACATATGTAGCTGCAGACCTTGAGACTCCCCAGACACAACAGGAGCTGACTCTGCAGAGGGAGTCTGAAAGTTTTAAAAGGCATGTTAGGGCCAGCAAGGGAGCTCCTCACTCCAGAAGCCCAGAAGCATCTCCTGTCCAAAGCCTCAGAGAAGAGTCAGGCAACATTTTATCTCTGAAAGAGCTGGAGACAGTTCTATAACCATTTTAAATGGCAATTTGCCACTTTAAATACTGAGGCCGACATGGGAAGAGTATGAGATTTAGGAGATTGGCCTGGATTGTAAATCTAGTTGTTAGTTACCCAATTGGGGTACACAAACATGTATGTTTTGATCATGTTGTTGTGATCATACTTGTGCTTATTGTGCATGGAATCCTCTAAAGTTACATGTAGGTTTCTGGTAAATGATTGGGTATTTTGTTGAATTCCTAGAATTATTCAGATCACAGGGTTTTGTATGTTGAAAGGTTCAACTGGTGCAAGGAGAAATGATTAAAAGTCAGGATGCAGCATCTCATCCTCAGATGGCTTCTCCAGGCCAGTCTGGCTGACCTTACCTCAACCTGGACTTTAGCAACCTCCCTGTCATATTACCCATCCCTTCCAAATGGATCATTGAGGCAGGGATACTGTGGGGTATTGACCCACATAAATGTTGTTTCTAAAAGCCAGAACATCCAGACAGCATGTCTAGACAGGTCACATCTCCTTTTACCTCTGCTGTTGTCAGTTTTGTCTACACTGTCCTATTTATCAGTTTGACAGGACCCTGGGGGCTGAAGCTCTCCAGGTCACCTCATCACAGGCCAAAGCCCAGTTCCTTGTCCATGTGACCTCCTCCCTGAATGCTCTCACAACACCTTCCAGAATTTCACACACTCCTCTCATGGCTTAACTTGCAGCAACAGGCCTCTGAGCTGTCTGCAGATGTTGAGCACCAGTGACAAACTTGCAGCACAAGTCATTGATTTTAAGAAGTATTGTGAAATTCTGCTCTATTTATAGCGATCTTATTTTTGTAGGTATCCCCCAGAAAACCATGAATGGTCTGTGTTGAATTGTCTAATGCGTCAAAGCTCATACTTGTTTGGAGAACATTACTAAGAGTTTTAATACTGTAAAGTGAAATAAAATAAATTCAGCCAAATCTAAGTTCTTTGTTGCAGGCGGAGGGGTAATAATGCCACACGTTTACCAATACGGTTGTTACACGTAGTTAAATCTCTACTATATCTAAAACTTACATTTGTCTTTAAAAAGTATATCAAATCTCATGGGATGGAAAAGTTGGGGGATTCGGTTGCAGACTTTTATAAAATGTTGCCATCACAACCCTTGGCTTATGATGGGGAATGAAAGGAGAGTTTAAAGGACCAGGGAACAAAAAGGTCACACCGCTGCAACACAACAGACTACAGAAGGGTATTGAAATATCCAAGAAGACACATCAACAGTGTTTATGACCTGTGTTAGACCACCAACATCATGTAAAGGCTTTGGAGGACGGATTATTACAAGTCTGATGCGTTTGAGTTTGTGTTGAACTGCGTGTGGCAGATCGACCAAAACCAAATAATGCCCACGACGCCACCTTGGGACTTTCACATGCTTGAAATGAACACTCACATGCTTCAGCGCCAACAAAAAAGGAATGTCCACACCAGAGAGGGAAGACTATGCCAAGAGGCAAGGCAGGACACCCAACTCCAGACAAACTTTAAAAAGAAACAAAGCCAATTTGTTAATTACACAAACAGTAGCAAACTAATAACACCAAAATTATGGCGTGTTTTACCATTGTGTGCATGTGTGAGGGGGGTTCGCTCACTTTGTTGTAGCCTACACACATCAATTTACTGCAGCTGCTCAGGAGGCAACACACACCACCCGAAGTGGAGCGATCACTACCACACAGGAGCCACAAACCAGCTCCACCAGGTGTCATCAGGGGCGTGCCACACACCTGCCGGGAACACCATGGCAACCAACCCCCCCCCAAAAAACTGGGGACGCAAGAGAGATATACAACAGCCACGCACGTACCCATTTACCATCCGGTTACACAAGGAAGACACTGAATAGAACTCTGTCTCCTGTTGTATGAATGAAACATTACTAATCAACGGTGAAATGATAACACGCTTGCCTAAACCCTGTTTAAGATATTGTTCTTAAATAAGAAATAAAATGAAACGATTTTATCTTCTGATGATGCTCCGTTTGCGCCACTCGTGACGTCACGATGAGACAAAAAGTAGGCGGAGAGAGAGAGCGAGAGAGAGAGAGAGAGAGAACAGTCGTTGGACTATTTGTCCTGCAGTGTGTTTAATGTGTCCCTTCTTCCGTCACATCCAAACGATAAACAAACTGCTTCCGGCTCTGACGTCTTCGTGCTGGAACCCGTCCTCTGACGCATCATCCAGGAGCGCATGAAGAGGGCCGGTGTCCGACAGGGAGGGGTCCTTTGATTGCAGAGGGGCTGCCTCCTCCTGGATGGTGTCCGGCTGTGTGCAGGCAGCGATGGCCATGGGAGATGTCTCGAAAAAAGCGTCGGCTCGGAACGTGGCAGTGGAGCGAAAGAATCTCATCACCGTCTGCAGGTCGGTTCTCCGGAAAAGGAGACTTGTGCGTAAACGTTCTGTTTTCGTCTAACAGCCGCGTCCGTATTTTGACACCCATCATTACGTCATCACGAACGCGCAAGCCTGTGTCATTGTGTATCCATTAATAACCTTTAGAAAATTTCCCACCAGCATGATAATAGATAGGCTCTCCTTTACGAGTTTGACAGTCTCATTTATGTATTTATTTCCCCCTGCTGATGGAGTGGTTGCTATGACGACAACCTTCCAGGGGCAAGGACTAGCTGTTACCTCAGGGACTCTGGGCAGGGAGGGAGTAGGCAATAAAATTTGTACATTCAGTCTCACTGGATCACTTAAATGTCTTTCCCAGAGTGTTAAAACACTGACTCTGGATATTTCAGCACCTTATTGCTTGTTTTAGTTTGACTTTAGTTGACTCACAGCTCTCGCCTGTGTTGCCTTTCATCAGTCAAAAGACTGTCAGCAACTATTACAACCAAAGGCTAATTTAAAAGTATCATGAGGAGACGCCTCAGATGAAAATAATGGGCTAAAAGGGCACTGGACTATCATCTGCAGGTGAAGGACAGTGTACCTCTGCTGAGCCCCTGACACGCCTATCTGCCCGTAATACAGGCAAAACACAAGAAATCCTGCTGGTTTAGCATAGCCAGCCAGTGATGGCCCAGTATCTGGTCACAGTCAGAGTGGCTGAATGGGACATTGTTGCCTTTGGAACAATGGAGTGAAATCTCCATGTGTCAGGATAAGAACTGTGTTTCTGGAGGTGCTGAATATCAGAACACTGCATATCCCGGTCACTGCCTCGTGGTTGTTGTCTGATCATCAGAGTCAGATGGTGTGTTTGAATACTGTTCGTTAGGCCCTTCACAGCTGCGTGTCACTAGACAAAATATAATAAACACTTTTCCTCCAGCAACTAGACTGTTTTAGTTAGTCTCCTGAAAATATGATTGGAAACCTGAATGTACCGTACACAGAAAATGATTTTAAAGGGTGACACCAGGGCACCCCTGACTGACATTAAACAATTAATTGTGCAAGGATTTATGTTAACTGATGTTATATTTATATTAGCCACTACTCTTTCAGAAATGGGGGTCCTGATTTAAGATTTTTAAGGTAAATGCTTTAAGCATTAGTGAGTGGTATGGATGAAATTAGTCAGCATCTTTTTGTGTGGCACCAGGACAGATAGCTGATAGCTGATTTTTGCCCTCCAGCATTGTATGCAGGTGATGTAATGTTATTGTGTTTTTAACACCATACAGTAAACTTTTTAGAATTCAATTTAAGGTCTCAGTGACGTCTCAGACCAGCAGTTACAGTAAGTACTGATGAATCTTACATCCATTAGAGAGAGATGAGTTTTCATACTCGATCACATGTTCGATTACATCAGACTGGAGTCATAAGCTGAGACTGAAGCTCAATTCACTGAACAAAAATATGAATTCTTTTCTGAGGTGGCTGGATTATCCCAGCAAAGGAGAAGACTAGCAGAGATTCAGACAGATTTGTGAACAATATTTGAGAGAAATGGGCCTTTGTGTACATAGAAAAAGTCTTGGAGCTTTGAGCTAAGCTTATTAAAAATGGGAGAAAAAGCAAAAGTGTTGCGTTTATGTTTGTGTTCTGTGCTGGAAATGAGAACATTCTGAAAGCATTTAATTTCCTCACAGTCATCCATTGACTGGTTTTTGTCTTTGATGGCAGCTTTTAAAACTCCAACAATGCTTTTAAATGACATCCTCCTCCCCTTTCTTCTGGATCTAGATTTTCTGTGAAGACACTTTTGGAGAAATACACGGCCGAGCCCATAGACGATTCCTCTGACGAGTTCATCAATTTTGCAGCCATCCTGGAACACATCCTCAGCCACCGTTTTAAAGGTCACGAGACAGAATGAGACATTAGTGAGACTATCACCTCCACCCGTCTAAATGACTTTCTCTTTATAGGCTCTGGCAGCTGGTTTGATGGACAGAGGAGTTTCTGGGACTACATACGAGTGGCCTGTCCTAAAGTCCCCAACAGCTGCATCAGCAGCATCGAGTGCATGGAAAACATCAGCACATCACGAGCCAAGGCGAGTCCTGCGCATGGCCATGACAGAAAACCTGTTTCTGTCGGAACACAGAAGACTTCAGTTTGTGAGCAGAAACCTCTGAAAGTTGTTTGTTGTTGTTTTGTTAGGGGCGAGCCTGGATAAGAGTAGCGCTGATGGAGAAAAGGCTCTCAGAGTATATCGCCACTGCTCTGAGAGACAGCAGAACCACCAGGTAGAAGCCCCTCCCCCAAACACGGTGCCGATTCCCGTAATGATGTTTGACTAACCATTTCTGATTTTTAATTTAAAAAAAAAAATTAATCCCAAATAAATCACCCGCCTTTGTTCTTTAGGAGGTTCTATGTGGAAGGAGCCATTCTGTTGAGAGAGGAAGCCACAGTCCTGACAGGAATGCTTATAGGTCTTGGTGCCATCGATTTCAGGTGAAGAAGACCTTGTGTCACGACCTCACACAGTCTGCTTCATTTTTAAGATTCATTTGTGAGATTTAAGGTTTTTGTGATTGTCCCCCCCCCCATTCCTGTAGTTTCTGTCTAAAAGGGGAACAACTGGATGGAAAATCCTCTGCTGTGATTGATTACACACCATACTTGAAGTTCACCCAAAGGTAACGTTTTATTTCATAGTTCACAGCTGCGCGGCCGATCGTTTCTCAGTCTGAAGCACCTCTGGTTGCAGCTATGATTATCTGAGCGATGACGACGATCGACGAAGCATTGACAGCAGCACGAGTGATGACAGCATCCCAGAACATCCCTACGTGCCCCTGGTCACCGACGAGGAGAGTTGGAGCACCAAGTGTCGCAAGATGGAGCAGAGGTTTAAGATCGTCAATGCTCAGAAGGTATAAAACTGATTTGGATTGAATGTCCAACAAATGCTTTTTTTTTAACAAAAAAATTGGTTTGATTGTTTTATTACCATGAATCCTTTATTTCTTTACCCCTCTATATAAAGTCAACTAAAGGTTCACATGCTAGGCTGAGGGTAGCGACCGAGGCACTAAATTTTGAGCGCTAAAGTGCGATTTAAAGGCTGAAATTGTGCTGACGTGTATTTTCAGGGTTACTTGGAGGAGCTTGTCCGCTTACGCGAGTCCCAGCTGAAGAACGCTGAATTAGAGAACAAGAAACTGAAGGCTCGTCTGGAGGAACTTCAGAGTCGTAACCTGCAGGAGAAAAAGGAGCTGGAGGCTGTTGTCCTGGAGCTTCAAGAGCAGCTGTGAGTGATGCGCCCGGACAAAACCCCAGATTTCATCCAGTAAGTCAGCTCACGTGACCTGCGTTTGATTGACAGGAGTACATTTTGTGTGACGTGTGACAGGACAAGCTTGATTCCGTGTGATCCCAACCACCTGAGCAAAAACCTCTCTATCCCTTTGATCAACCAGTGGCCAACGCTGGAACCATACAACAACGAGGTCAAGCTGTTCCGAAGGTCAAGCCTGTCACTTTTCATTTCTTGCCAGAAACTGACAAAGAAAACAGACCTGCTCATCCATGTGGTTGACCAGTGCTTTGTGATTTCATTGCATATTTGAAAACTTTCCCTTTGTCCACCCAATCAAAAGTGTGATACCGAAATAACTATGACATTACAGGCGGAGTTTCCCCAGCACAGAGCTGCTGTCAGTGGAAATAAGTTTGGATTCAGATTCTCAGAGGATTGAGGGAACACAGAACGGGGGTGCATGGTGCACAGGTAACTATAGTTATCATTGCTCCCATCTACAAGTCTATTAATTAGTATGAATAAAGATACCTGTAGTTTTAAATTGAACCTTCTCTTTTACCCCTCCAGAAAAGGACTACACACCCTCCATGATGGGTTTGTGTGGCTCCTTGGCTTCAATCCCCAGCTGCAAATCGCTGGCGAGCCTCAAGTCCAGTGAGTGCCTGGTTAATATCAGCACAGAGAGCAGTCCTGCGCTGTCTCCCAGCTAGGGGGCGCCAAAGAAACTTTACCGACAACTAAAGACAATATGTAAACGACTGTTTTTGGCAGGAGGAAATATGCTCTCTTCTGTGGTTCCTGCTAAAGTTCCTTTACGTTTATGCGCTGAGCATTGTGAGATTAGAACCGTACATTGAAAGATTAC
>NW_021821600.1:0-50253 GCF_901000725.2 Takifugu rubripes | reverse complement strand
ACAGCGCCGCATGTTCATTGCTTGTGCTGAAAATGCTTACATCACTTTTACCACTAAGGGAGGACAAATGATCGTATTTGTTTACACTTTTATTTTTAGTATTTCCTTCAGGAGCAACAAACGGATAAAGGAGTCAGGCCAGAGTTGCACATTGGCTGTGACATTCCCTAAGTTCTGGTGTGTTTCCACCGCTGCATTTTCTGGACTGTGGTTCTCTTCTCACGTGGGCCCTGTGCCCATGGCAACCAGATCTATGTTTTGAAGATCAATCCTTGCATATGCCGTGCAAGAAACATTTATATGAGTGTGTGTTGTCTCATGTTGTGTATATTTGCTGTCAGAAGAGATCTAATTAGTGTAATCCATTGAGTCATTAAACATGATTGATGGACAAATAAATCTGCTGGAGGTGTGTGTGAATATATCTAAAAGGACATGTTTGTCTTTCCCCTTATATTGAAATTAGAATTACTAGTTAGTTGCAGATTAATGGGACACGCAGACAGCGTCTGAATAGTAAAAACAATCCAGCGTGAAAACTTGTGATGACTTATCACATGCAGAGCTACAGGCTGGTTCAGGGAAATCTGTACACACACACACACACACACTATCTGGAATTATCTATCTGTCCGTCCGTCTGTCTAAAATAAAAGATGACTATAGTAGTACATCTTATATAATCTATATGTAATCTTAATATAAGAATTATTGTAAATAATTACAGCGACCGTATTTGTTTCAATAATTAATAGTGATCCATTTAATTTACATTTGTCAAATATTGTATTTGTCCGTATGCATTACCTCAGTGTGACATAAATATGCATTTGAAATGAATTGCCTTTTAATGTGTGTGTGTGTGTGTGCGTGTGTGTGTGTGTGTGTGTGTGTGTGTACTTGCTGTGTTATGAGTCATGTGATAAAGGAGTGCGCCTGGATCGCTCGGTGCTGATGTGAGACACACGCACACAGCGCACACAGACGTGCGCACGCAAAAGAAGGCAATAATCACCCCCACCGCCTCATGACCGCCGCTCATCCGTGACCCTCGCGGGGAAATCAGCCCCGGTGCCGCCGCTGCAGAGGGAAGCCTCCATGCCTCCAGGTCCTCCGGCCTTGGACCTGCTCTCTTCATCGGGCCTCCTGCGCTGACATAATGAAAGGATGGCCGAGCGCCGCCGCGGGGACCAAACGGGGCTGACGGATGCTGCTGCGGCCGCTCACCGGGAGGAGCAGCGGCGCCACCACACGATGAATTCGCCCAACGAACCCACCGAGGACTGCCTGTCGTTGGAGGACATCTTGAGACTTTACAGTCAGCCCATCAACGAGGAGCAGGCTTGGGCCGTGTGTTACCAGTGCTGCCGGACGCTGGCGAAGGAGCAGCGGGGCAGGAGGAGATCCTCCGCGGCCGCCACCACCGGCGCGTCTCGGCGGCGCTTCCGAGGAGGATCTCCGGACCGGGGGATGTTGGGATACAGAAAGACGGCTCCGTGAGGGTGGAACACCAGGACTGTGAAGGTAAAACCTTATTAAGAGGGAATCCGCCTTAAAACAGAAATCGTGGCCATGACGGAGCTGAGCTCTTGTTGTGGTCCTCACATATTCCGGGATTTCAAGGCCCATGCAGGCACTTATAATGAGAGTATTTATTTGAACCTAATGCCCACCAGCTTCATTTGCACCAAGATGTAAAATAGTGTTCGGCTTCTTCACACTTGACCCCATCACCAGTAAACAAAAGAATACCAGTGGAGACCCCCCACTGCTCCCAGTCTCATGGTTCTCCAGATGTTTTCACTGATTTCCCCCTCTTTGAAGGCACGTGCATGTATAATCCTATCAGGAAAGCAGTCTGATCAAATATAGGTGTGTGTGTGTGTATGTGTGTGTTTGTGTATGTGTGAAAACACGTTCAAAACGCACGTAACACAGATCTGTTGTCAGCCTCTCCGTCCTCGTCTGTGATGGATGAGAGGACGGCCTCAGGGACGCTGGACGTGCGAGACAGGGCCGTGCTGAGTCAGTGGTTTGGATTATGATTTAATAAATGCAGCGAGTGCGTCGCACAATCAAGTTTCCTGAGCAAATCTGAGCGGCACAGCTGCGATGATGATGATGATGATGATGATGATGCTGAAGACAACGCCGATGATGATGCTGTGGCCTGTAGGTCTAGTTGCTCCGCATGAATGGGATATTTTTAGGCGCACGCCGGCAACCATCACAGGGGTGGAGTCCGGGCTTTTATACCTCTCTTATTTAACTGTGCAGACTTCCCAGAGCTGCTTAAAGGTGTCAGACAAAAGGAAATAACATTCAGTGGGTCCTTTGGCAAAGTTCTTCAGATGAACAATCCTGACACGAGCAACCAAACAAGATGGAGTGGCCGAAGGACCACTTTACATTTAAATGTATCTAGTTTCGAGGCTCAGTGCCAGATGAGAGGTGCGCTCTGATGGCTACTGTAACGTCTCCCATCTAAAGCTGTGAAAGCAGCAGGATTGTGGCTCTTCCCTCACGTAATGTCGGCATGTTCTCACATCTCACTTCGACGGTTTGAGCGTTGCCAGCCGTTCATTAGCGGCGTAATAATTGGCTCCCGACAGATGGACGGACTCGGCTCCATTATTGAGACGCCAGAAAGAGAAAGACGTCAACATCCAGCACAAGGTTATTGTTTGTTTTTATGATCCTCGGGGGAAATTCCGATCACCATGAGGCATGCTGCATGTTTTCCCCATCGACGGTTCTTGTACAGGTACAGAAGCGCCACTGTCCGTAAGCGGACGTGTCACAAAGCTTCCTCGTGGAATTCAGACCTTCTGACGCCTTGGTGATGGCAGAGCTGCGTGTTTCAGTACAAAAAAGGCTGTTTGTTCACATAATGTGTCTTCATGAGGTAAAAGCTGGGCTGGGGAAACATCTAACAGGGGGATCTTTTCTCAAGGGAACACAATCACGGGGTTTTGTCGTCATTGGTCACAAGGTTCTCTGCGTACTACAGCAGCTGGAGATGAAGAAGCATTTTTTATTAACACTGGCCCAGTTTCTTTACTGGATTTTACTCACCGACCCAGTTTCACTATAGAAGAGGGGTCCATAATAAAATCCAAAATGTGTCAGTGTACAGCCACGCCCTCCTTAAACTTAGACTTATCACCTCTGACTTTTTTTAGGTGGTTGATTTATTGTAATTTTCTTGGCTGGTTGGAAACGTCTGTTGGCATTTTCATTGACTTTTTTTCCGTCGGCACACTTCAGACTGAGCTTTTCCCCTGAAGATTGCAGTGAAAAGTGGCACTGAGGACTCAAACAAGGCCATAGTGCATAAACCATACGCTCCCCTCAACCTTCAGATGCATTAGCCGGGCTGTACTTTTTCCTGCAGACATTGTGATCAGGCACGTGTTTAAGCTGCTTCATGCTTACAGCTGCTGTGTGTCTGACTGGTGCTTTCCTGTGTCCCTGCAGGTAAATACAGCCCTTGCACAACAACAGAGGTGAGTAACTGCGCTGTAAATCTGCTTTACTTCCATGTTTTTCCTGACCACATGCTTGGAGAGATTTGTGCTCCGTGCTACCTTAGAAATGTTTTGCCCAGAGCCAGAATCTAATGAGCTTAGCTCTGCATAAAGACCGCTAACAGGACCAATAAGCTGGCACCTTAAGTTCAATATTGGACTTTTAATAGCATCTTGATAATAATAAGAGATTCCAAGATCAGAATCCATCTTCGCTTTTCAGTGTGATTTTAAAATAGCTTCAGTTGGGTTTTGGATGTAGTGCATGTATCGCAACCTGCCATTTTCCACTGTGCGTCTCCAACCGTCGCCCACATTACAGCGTCGAGTCCTCCAAACTCACAGAGGGTTGCTGGACTGGGCGACAGCTGGGACGCCATGGAATAATTGATGTGGGAATGTGATGAGAAAGGAAGCGTTCCTTTGTTTTTGTGCTACAGTAGTACTCTGTGGTGGATCCGGAGTCTGCCAAAATGATAATTTCACCAATACTATTGATAATTCACGTAGGGCTGCACATTATTTGCTGGCTGTCGTTGCCCCAGGGGCTCTGGAGCGACGTGGCTGTGATAACAGACGGACTGTGCAGGCAGAGAACGTGAAACTGCATAGACAAAGCTGCCTTAAGCAGCTTTGCACTAGAAATGAACACTCACAATTCAAAATCACTGTCAAAAACTGCTAAGTTGTGGCAGCTTTTTGCTGCTTGACAGCATTAAATCCCTCTCAGGCGTTCTGCACGTGTACGGTGTTGAATTAGCTTAAAGCTAGATGAGCACAGGCAGCCAACGCTGGCACACATTATCTGTGCATCACTTCTGTGTGGACTCCATGTGGCCGTAAACGTCGCTCTGGCTCAGAGCAAATGTGCAGTGTCAATGATCCCAGTGGTAATTCTCCTGTTTTCAGTCCAAATAACAGAGAGCAATTCACAAGTAGTCTCAGAATTGTTCTAGGTTGGGCCTGGTCACGAAAAAATGTAAAGACGTGCACTCCATGTCTCTCTCAGAGAAATTTCCTGAGCATCACTAGAGATGGAGTGAAGATAATGTTATTAGGTCCAACAATTTTGCTTTTAAACTGATAAAGACTCAATTATCCAGACCATCCTTTTGATCAGGTTAGGTTTGTTGGATGCCCTCCATCCTTCCACGATGGCCCGCTGATATTTTACAACCGGCAGCATTGTTTATCCATATTGATTCATTAGATTTATTTTAGGGTAAGTGGATTCCCTTCAGTTTAACTCAGATACTGTGGAGGATGATGCCTGATGCAGTGAGCCACTATTTCCACGCCTTTTTTAAATTTTCCCTGCAGTTGCTGCCTGCCTGCCTGCCTGCCTGCCTGTCTGTCTGTCTGTCTGTCTGTCTGCCTGCCTGCCTGTCTGCCTGCCTGCCTGTCTGTCTGTCTGTCTGTCTGTCTGTCTGCCTGCCTGCCTGCCTGCCTGTCTGTCTGTCTGTCTGTCTGTCTGCCTGCCTGCCTGCCTGTCTGTCTGTCTGTCTGCCTGCCTGTCTGCCTGCCTGTCCTCTGTCTGTCTGTCTGTCTGCCTGCCTGCCTGCCTGCCTGCCTGCCTGTCTGCCTGCCTGCCTGCCTGCCTGCTGCCTGCTGCCTGCCTGCCTGCCTGCCTGCTGTCTGTCTGCCTGCCTGCCTGCCTGCTGTCTGTCTGCCTGCCTGCCTGCCTGTCTGTCTGCCTGCCTGCCTGCCTGTCTGTCTGCCTGCTGCCTGCAGTTACTGTGGTCCAGACAAAGAGGTGGCATTCAGCCATTCCCTGCCGCAGGAACCTCAGCTCTAATGTGTTGTGGGAGGGTGGGTGGGTCTGGTCTGGATCTCTGTTTCCCACCTCACCTGTCTCCTCCCCCTTGACCCCCTGATGTGCCCGCCTCGTCGCCCCCCCCCCCCCCCCCCCCTTGCTTTGATCAGTGATTTTCTCCAGTGTCTCAGGTCACCCCCCCCCCCTCCTCCGGTGGTTTCTGTGCTGTCTGGCTTCCTCCCCTGGAACTCTCCCATCAGTCCTGTCTCAGTGTTCAGAGCTGCAGAATAATCCCCAGTGTGACTTCTCACTCCCCCACTCTTGTTCTTTGGTTTAGCTTTGGCGGCGGCGCCTCCATCGACCATAAATGTGCTGTACCGAAAGAGCCAAAAACTGCAAGCAGCAAAGCTAAAATAGTATTTTGTATATTTATATACAGACACATGCACACGCACGCACGCACGACACACACACACACACACACACACACACACACACACACACACACATGTATTTAGTTTTCCATTAATATTTTTAGAATTTATCTTATTGCACGGTAAATTCGTTAATGGAGCAGCCCATAAGACTTCCTGTCTTGAGCATAAAGCCAATGAGTGCAGATAAAATGGATTTGTTTCACAGCAGCAATCCTCAAGTATACAAAGTGGGACAGATAAGAAGTGAAATCCTGTTTGTGAACTCCGAACCTGATTGATTAGTGCTGACGAGGAATATGAATGCACACGTTCCGGTCCACGTTTGTCACACCTGATCAGTGTGCTAAGGTCGTTATGAACCATGTCAGTGTGTATTATATTTGATTTCTGAAAGGGCTGTGGGAGGAACTTGCCTCACTAGTTGAGGTGTCTTAAAATAACATAAGGCAAAAATACCAAAAAACAAATCCTTAAAGCTGCTAAATCAAGATTCAGGTGAAAACCATTTTGTTTTGCTTTTCAAAACCCAAAACTAGCCATCACCATTATGGCGGTGACGCCTCCATCTTTGGTTCACGTCAGTTATCGTAAAGCTTCTGCCGTAGTGGCTGAACTCTAAGATCCCACCGGCCTTTAAAAGGCCGATTGTATCCACAGGAACCCATGTGAGACGTGCAACCATGAGGCCGTTTTGCTCTGTGTCAGTTGATCACAAGATCAGTAATCTGCCTCTAGTGTGAATCTGTCAAAGCCTCTCAGGCAGCCTGTTTGCGTGCGTGAATCGGGTGATGGAGGGAGTTCTCCCTTAAAGGTCGAGTCGGGAGGTCAGGCACATCACAGCTGTTCAGGACAGAGGATCGTTTTACGTAACAAAGACACAAATCCACACTTGTTTTCACACAACGCACGGAGAAGGTGAAGAGGATCCGTCTGATCCGGTGCTTTTCCAGGTGATCGAGTCTTTGGGGATCATGATCTACAAGGCTCTGGATTACGGGCTGAAGGAGAATGAGGAGCGGGAGCTCAGCGCTCCTCTGGAGGAGCTCATCGCCTTCATGACCAACATGGTAGAGGCCGAGAGGGACGCCTGCCCCGACGAAGGCTACGAGGCCACGGAGGAAGATAGATGGAGGATGAGTCTGACAGCATCCCCAGTGGCTACAGAGACATCCTGCAGGTACTGAACTCTTGTAATAAAGGAAACTAACATCATCTTTTGCATACATCGAACCCTGATTGCGTTAGTCTAGCATTCCTGATAACACACAGATACACACACACACACACACACACACACACTCGTAGTAGAAGCTAGCTGTCAGTTACTGTTGTCATCCAAGGACTTCTCACCCACCACTGACCCACTGCTCTTTTACTCTTGTCGCTGCTGTAGACTGACCGAGGTCACAATGTAGCTCCGCTAACTCGCATTTGCTTCCTTAATACAGATGAACAGCATTGTTGTGAGTGTGAACGAGAAAAGATAAAGCTCAAACGTGAATGTAAACACCCAGCTTTTAAACGCCATTGAGGTGAGGTGCGTTTTGAAAGTGTGTGCTCTCTCACAGCTGTGCACATCTCATCTACCTGCACTGTCAGATGCCACCAGTCACTACCAGGCCGTGTGTCGGGCTCTGTACACAGAAACCAGGGAGCTGCACACCTTCCTGGAGAAGATCAAGAGTGCTAAAGAGGTGGGTTCCTCATCTCCCCCGTGGTCAGAGGCTGTTTTGATATTTGCAAATGGAGGTTATGACTCTTAATTGTACCTGACGCCGCAATCAGTGCTGGGCAAATGGAGAACAAACGTGTATGGTGTGTACCTAACTCCAGTGTACAGAGCTGGATGGTTAGGAGGCAGAGAGGCGGAGAAGTGCTGACCTCTGTGTTAACTGTGTGACAGAGTGGAGAACATCCGCTGATGTGAAGGCGCGTCCATGGTGACGTCCTTGAATATAACAGTCAATGGACACGACCTCAAAAATGGTTTTGGTTACTTATTTATAACCAACCCCAATCATCTACGGGATATTTAACAGCTGAATACCTCATATTTAATAAGGTCACACGTGGTTCAGGTTGTTGTTCAGATGCTCCCGTCTGAGGTGGCCGTGTGTGACGACACGCCGATGCTGCCAGGGGCTTCTAGGTTCTCACAGCTGATACTCACGACATGATACATAATCCCTCTGAGGTCTGGTTGTTGCAAGGTCGGTCTGTGTTTTCAACTCGTCTACATGCCACAGAGGATTAATTCTGCTTTTCTTTTGCCGGTCATGTGTGCGCACAGTTGAGGCGGAGGCCACTGCTGCACTTCTGATGCTTATACTAAATTTGTATCTGCTCAGAGTCTTAAAAATGACATTTTCAATGGGCAACGGGCTATAATTAAGTTAAAAACCTGAAAAATCCCTCACAATGATTTGTTTTCCCATTACCATACCAAACAAAAGTGAGTTATAATTCCTTAAGTGTGGCACGTCATTCTGGGGGCTGTGAGCGTGAAAATGTGGGAGTGTTTTGGTTGTTTTCAGGCAAAGGTCTGAAGCTCAGCTGTGACTTGGAACGTTTCCCATGAGAAGAGAGAGAAAGCGTGTGTGTGTGTGTGTGTGTGTGAGAGAGAGAGACGACAGGGTTCCTTCCTGGTATGCACTGATGCTGCCGATGCCCTTTCAGTGTGTAATGCATCTGAATGAATAGAGGAGCGGTTGCGTAACTCTCTGTTAGCAGAGAGGACTCACTGCGGGGCAGAAAAGGCTAAAGAAGAGGACGTGTGACGGATGACAACACTTTTAACCTGAAAAACAAAGCAGTGAACCCTTTCAACACCATGGTTACTATTGTGATTACAGTTTCAATGCTAGGAGAGACCTTTAGAACCAACTGTGTGTAACCTTAACACCGTTATCCATTTAAATGAAATGCACTGATTAGGCCAAAATATTGATGTTTTCTATATTTTCTCTGCAGCCGGATGAGCATTTCTTTACAGAAATGACAGATACCCTATATACTGCGCATTTTCTTTTTGTTTAAAAGAACGAGCTGTCGCCTCGTCTGCTGTTGCCCAGTCAGTTGTGTTTTAATGCTGTCCTTTAATCTAATTTAAGTTTTGTGGAATTCAAAGAACAGAATGAGATGTAAAAACAAAGGAAATCTGATTTTAATGTTCAGAGGAACAGCGTCAAACACATTTTCAGCCCCCCAGAGAAGCTGTCAGTCAGCCTGTCAGTGTTTTGCAACACACTAATGACCTCATGTTGTGCAGGTTCAGGTTCAGACGGAGGCCAGGATGGACGCCGACAGCTAACTGGCGTAGACCTGTGTCATATATAATGGGAGTAAAACAAAACGCTCCCTTCCAACAAAAACGGGTTGCGTTCAAGATCAATAGACATCTTCTGCTGTTCTCTGACTCCAGACACATGCTCAGCTGTTGCCGTGGACGACCGTTCAAGCAACCCCCCATCATTTTACACAGCAAAGCCTGAGACGGCCCTGCTGTGATGTCACCTGATACATTTGTTGTCAAATCAAATCCAGGAAGTGACCTTCCCCTTCCTCCAGCATTGGATGCATGTCGAACGAGATGTTGCTCCTGTCGGAGAAAAATGCTTCATATTTCATTTTAGCTCCTTCATTTCCTGGGCGTTAAAATATTGAATCTCCATCTCTCACATCCAGAACCTCCGTAAAATGGAGGAAGAGTCATCAGGAGAACCTGGCCGAGACCTGAACGAGCTGCAGAATGCTGACTGGGTAGGTCTCCAGGCCGCCGCCAAAATTCGTTTAGAAAATAGATTTTTTTTAGCCCAAGTCAGTTGTTTCGATCACTGTGTGGTCATTCATTCAAACGTGTAGTGCTCAGCAGCTCCCCCTCTCATCCATGTTACCCCCCCACACACCATCAGGCTCGGTGCTGGGTCCAGGTGATGAGGAACCTGCGGGATGGAGTCAAGCTGAAGAAGGTGCAGGAGCGCCAGTACAACCCTCTGCCCATCGAGTTCCAGCTCACCCCCTACGAGATGCTGATGGACGACATCAGGTCCAGACGCTACAAACTGCGAAAAGTCATGGTCAGTGTGTGTGTGTGTGTGTGTGTGTGTTCATGCCTCAGAAAGTTTTGTTTTATTACTTCCACCAAAGAGGTCATACAACAGTCGGTGTCTGTGAACAAAATACCTCAAAACGTTCTGAACAGTTTTTACTGAAATTTTCAGGAAATGCTGACAATGGGTCAAAGAATAGACGATTATATTTTGGTGATGTAAGAGTTGTGTGACGGGGTGGATATGGACCCAACAGCAGTACACTTGAGCTCAGGATCAATTGGTCAGCAGCAAAACAGCAAAAACAGTAGCAAATTCGGATGTGATCTGCGATTTCAGGAAACAGTCTTCTTCAGACCAGTGGCCCAAAAGGAGCCTCTGGGTTTAGGATTAGGGGAAGGGAATGGGTTTACTCTTGGTGGAACGGCCGAGGGGAGGGGTCCAGAGCCGGGCGGCAAGGCAGAGGTACCGATGAGGGGCGAGCGGCAGACGAGTCGAGGCCAGGCAGAGGAGTCGAAGCCGGGGAAGCAGATTATAGCTGGAGCCACGGAGGCAGAGTGCGTGGTCGGAGACAGGAAGCAGGCAGGTTTCCTGGGGAACAGGCGAGGCGGGCAGGATGAAGACAGGCAGGTCTGGGATGAGCTGCAGCGGAGCCGACAGGTGAGTGGAGTTGGCCTGATGAGGTGGGAGTGGCTGACAGGTAGAGTGGAAAACTACTGAGGGCAGGAAGCAAGGAAAAGTGTTGGGGTTCACTTTTTCCAAAATTTTAGAATCCTGCTCCAGACCCCTTTCTTCTTCTTCTTTTTCTCCTTCTTTTCAATGTAGTTCTGATGAAAGGAGGAATTGGTTTTAGTTTTCACATCCACACATTTAAACTTCCAAAACTAGGAGTGACGGGACAAACAAATCTGCGGCTGCTTACCCAAAGCTGCTGGAAGTTCTCTTGGAAGCGCTCAGTTTCCTGCTTCCTCTCCTCCTCTTGCTGTTTGCGCAGGGTCTCTTGTTCGTGGAGTTTCTCCTCCAGCTCCGACTGGTGTTTCTCCACCGCTGAGCTTCGGTCTGCCAGGACTCGATCAACGTGGTCAGCTGCTTCTTCAAGCAGTCGTCCCTCTCTTCCCTCATCCCTCTCTCAAGCTGCTGTCTCAGCCTCTCCTCTCTCTCACGCATCTCACGCTGGTCCTTCTCTTTCTCCTCCAGGAGCTTCCTCTGGAATTCTTCCTGCACGCCAATGAGCCTCTGCCTCATCCACGCCTCCATCTGCTGTTCTTTTTCTGAGAATTGCACTTTCAGAGCCTCTTCTTTCTTGGAGAGCTCTACGTGGTCTCCGTGCTCCGGACTCTGGTGGCTGTCATTGGTTCCACTAAGCAACTTCTCCTCCAGATCAGAGCACTTCTCTGGCTGACTGTGAGATCAGCCCTTGCCTGGTTCAGCTGGGTCAGGGTGTCCATATGAGCCACTGTTCTTATCTGGCGCCTTTTGGTGCTCCGGCTCAACTGCTCGTCCTTCTCAGCCAGCTGTTCTTTTAGCTGCCTGACTTCATGCTGAAGCTCCGTCACTGACCTCAGCAGCTTTTTGTTCTCTTCCTGTATCTTCTCCATTGGTCTTCCTGTTCTTACTTTTTTGTTTAAAATGTAGATCACTTTAGCAGCTTCTGTTATGTTATGCTGTTATGCTGTTTCACTAACACAAGTAGATAGTTTAAGTATATTAGGATTTATGTTTAGGACTAGAGTTTTAGGCTTTGATGTTGTGCCTTTAATGTCCTTTTTTGTCAGGCTTTGAACCAGGCATGTCCAAACCCAGTCCTCGGGGGCCACATCCAGCCGGGTTTTCTGTCCTACCAGGCTGGAAATGCATTCAGTGGGATAGAAAACCCGGCTGGATTGTGGCCCTCAAAGACTGGGTTTGGACATGCCCGCCTTGAACCATTCATCATCAGAGCACATCAAAGACAGTGTTCTGTAGAACCAGCCAATGTAACAGCAACGTTAGTGGGAATGCTAGTTTTGTTGTTGTTTGTTTCTCCAATTGTATTTAATCTTTTAGTTGAATATTTATGTCAGCAATTAAGTCATCAGAAATCTACCCCCAATGTGCCTACGACACATCAACTGAAAGCACTTTCTGACTTTCCTGTCTTGTTGAAGCGTCTGTGGTCCCACTCAGTTGCTCTAACTTCATTTTATTCAACATTTAGAAAAAGCTCAGTGTGTTCTATATTGATAGATATAAACACCATGAACATTTCTGTCCGTCACACATTGATCCACATCAGAAAGATGAAATAAGATATTGTATTTCTGTTGTGTTGTCAAGGTGAATGGAGACATCCCTCCTCGGCTGAAGAAGAGTGCCCATGAAGTTATCCTGGAATTCATCCGCTCAAGACCTCCACTCAACCCTGTAAGCTTCCCTTTATAAAGAAGAAACGCTCGCTTTTAACTTTCTCGGGTTGCTTGTTGATACACATCTGATGACAGACGCAGCCGGTGGCGCTCATGCAACATTGTGCACGTGCTCCCTGTCGCAGGTGTCTGCTCGCAAACTGAAGCCTCAGACGCAGCCTCCTCCCACGCTGCACGAACGCATCCTGGAGGAAATCAAAGCTGAGAGGAAGCTGAGGCCCGTGTCGCCGGGCGAGATGCGCAGGGCAAAGCTGGGTACGAACGCACACACGTGCACACGTGGACTTAAACACACAAGCTTTTGTAAAAATGTCCAGCAGTGCTTAAATTACAATTGGATCCCTTTTGTGTACACTGCTAAAAGTGGCAGATGGACATGGTTTCAGTTCTAGTGATACCAGTTATTTTCAAAGCTGTAACATGTACGTCACACACCTGCATGCACGTTGTCCAGTACAGGCAGCAGGTTTATGGGATAAAAAGCTCAAACCGGTGTGATTAACCTCTTGATGCCAGTCGATAACCGTCAAATGCCATGGCTGTTTCTCGTTGCAGTATTTCGCCCACTTAGCATGTCTTTCAGTTTTGACGCGTCAGGTAAAGTGCACCCCCCACCGCTGCTTACCTGACTTCTGCTCCCTTATTTTTTATGCCCCCCTACCGTCGTTGTGGTCTGCTGTCTGAGCCCGCGCTCGCCATCCATCCATCGATCATTCATTCGAACGCTCCCCATTTGTGGTTGGTGGTCGGCTGATGTGACACACCGGTCAAGTTGGAGGAGCCCGTTAAAGGTCGACTGACCTGACAGTCAGTTGGTGAACCTGGGAAAAAAATCATAGTACAGTACGCCAAAAAAAAACCAGTAAGGAAAAGCAAGCTTCATAAAGAGGATTAGACATGATGGTATTTTTATTGCTATTTTCAGTCTTCAGCAACCTGCGAGCGGCCCAGAATAACTGAGGAAGTATAAAATTGTGCTCATTTTTTTGCTTGGCATGGTGATAAATGTGCACAGGCAGCAAAGCCACCAAAGAGCCTTCAAGAATCATCAGCAGAAGACTTTTATTGTGACCCCAGTGACTTTGCAGAGTTTAATTAGTGTGCAGATGGATCAGAGCAGAGGCTGATCTGCTTCACGTTATATCTGGATGTATGATCTATGAGTATAAGTGAATTCTGCTGAGGCGGCCAATCAAAGTCCTGTTCCTCCTGCCGAGGCTTGTGTATCCTCACATCATTTAGCGCCTCACACCCATTCATTCATGCTTCAGAGAGTCTGTATGTGTGCAGACGTGAAGGTCCACAGTAGAAGTCCTGGGTTGAGGGGGATAAATGAGGCTCGTGAGGTAATGAGACAAATGAGGTAATCCTGTGATCTTAATAAAGGAGGTGTCCCCTTCCAGGTTTTGGCTTTACTCGCAGTATGCCACAGGATTTGTTCCGCACTGGAGTAGGTAAAGTATGAGCTGCCCTGCCTTGAAGGGCCTTGTTGACCCATAACCTCACGGTCCTGTATGTCTGCTTCCTTGGCTGTGAACCAATGTAATATGTGCATACTGAGTCCAGGACAGGAGCGAAGAAGGGAAACTCTCTGATCTGTCACTTCCAGCACTTTCCCCACCTCTGTGTAAACCCTCTTTACAAATTATTTTGCACCAGCACCAGCTTCAGCCAGTTGGAATTTGACCTGTTAGAGATTCAGGCCCACTCTAGTTTTGCAGAGAAAAGGTCATTTCCAATAGTTCTATTGTGGAGTTTTCATCAGGCATCCATGCTCTGTGTAACACCAGGCTGCCTCCCCCCAGACCAGCTTAACTCACCCTGCCTCATCCTTCTCCAACATTAAGGTGGATCTAAAACCTCCTCATATACACGGAATCTTTGACATCACATCGAATTAGATTTGGAAAGTTGCTTCTCTCCAGAGGCTAAAAAAAGAACCATCTACTTTAGAGGAACAGTTTATATGAGGAGATGTTTAAGATTCATCTTGAGTTTTTTCCTCCTCCTTTGTCTGCTGACCTTTGCCATGTGGGTCTCTGCAGATGAGTTCAGTCCCTACATGGGCAGGAGGACGTCCAGCACTCTTTCCCTGGCCAATGTGTCCTCTCTGGCGGAACCCTCCGGGTCTCAGTCAGTACCCCAGAGGAAGAAGCTCCTGAAGGCTCCCAGCCTGGCCGAGCTGGACAGCTCCGACTCTGACGTCAGTCCAAGTTTGAGCCTTTGGGGCTGTTTTTTGCTTGTCGGCTGCGCCGAGTGAAAGGTGGTCAAAATGTTTGTGCTTCTAATCCAGGATGAGTTTTTAGGACGCACATCAGTCAGCAGCTCCAGCGTGGCGACATCGCTGATGGATGATACGTCCCCAGAGTCAGCAGTGGGGAAGAAAAGTGTGTATACAGGCCGTTACAGTCCGTAGACATGATTTAAGGCAATCAGAAAGAAAATGCTTACACAATTAGCCTGAAATATTAGCATTTATCTTCTACTAGAAACTGTTAAAAACCTAAAATTTATTGCCATAAAATTCATTCTGAAGATTTTATTTTGTCCTCCTTTGAACACCAGCCCCCCCCATGTTCCTGCCCATTTCCTCGACACCCCAGCCGGAGAGGCGTCAGACCCCCCAGAGGAGGCACTCCATCGAGAAAGAAACCCCGACCAACGTCCGCCAGTTTCAGCCGCCCACCAAGCAGAGTTCGAAGTCGCTGGTGAGCAGGAGGGGGGGGCTTTCAGCTGCTGTCTGTCCTGGTTGGGTGAAATTGGAGGCATATCTGATGACTGTGTGTGTCGGTGCAGGAGGAGTTCTGTTTCCCTGTGGAGTGTCTGTCCCTGACCGTGGAGGAGGTGATGCACATCAGACAGGTGCTGGTGAAGGCAGAGCTGGAGAAGTTCCAGCAGTACAAAGACGTCTACAACGCCATGAAGAAGGGAAAGGTGGTTTTTAATGACACTCGTGCTTGTAGCAGAGTTTGAATTGTTTTCTTCATCATTGAGTTTATGCTTTTTTTTAACCGCAGCTTTGCTTCTGTTGTCGAACCAAGAGGTTTTCCCTCTTCACGTGGTCCTACATCTGCCAGTTCTGCAAAAAGTAACACATTTCAGATTATTGTCAACCTTCAAAGACGCAAATAATGATGAAAATAGTCTAATTCTGCATCCTGTCGTCTCTTCCCTTTTCCTTACAGGCCTGTGTGTTCACAGTGCTGCAAAAAGGTGTGTTGGTTATTATTTGTTTTGCAAATCTTGTTCTAACTGGGATCCATGTCCAGTGGTGATCCTCTTCATATTCCTTCTACTCAGTTGTCATTCTGGTTCTTCTCCCCTGTCTCACAGATGCGGCTCCCGTCTAAACCTTATTCCAGCTTACCCATCTACTCCATTGGCTCGACAAAAACTCTGCCCAGGGACAAGCTCGGCGCCATCGCTGCCGTCGGGCAGGCGCTGTCTTCGGCCGGAGGGTCTGGTCTGCCAGGACTTGGAGACCATGTTGAGCCGAGCACATTCAAAGGAGGCAAAACAGAAGCATCTAAAGGAGCTGGAAAACCCACTGGATCTGTAGGTGCTGCCAAATCTGAGAAATCCTCCACGAGCCAACAGCGCCATGGCATTCAGAAGACCATGTCCAAGTAAGAGCAGCACCCACAGCTGCTCAGGCTGTACATCACAATTAAATGGATTCAAATATCACTACAGTATGTTTATAAATGACAGTAAAAGTTAACAAGCTGCCATACAGACTTGCAACACATGTCCAGCAGCTCAATGCAGAAAGACGTGTTCTAATCCCTTTTCTCTCTTCCCTGTAGGTTATCAAAACACGGCTCCCTCAAATCTCACGATGAACTGGAGCTTCCTCCCGAGATGACGGAAGACTGGGCCAGCATGGAGGTGTGTGTGGACTGCAAGAAGTTCATCACTGACATTATCGCCTCCAGCAAGCACAGCCTGTCACTGGCCAACAAGCGAGCTCGCCTAAAACGCAAGACCCAGTCCTTCTACCTGTCTTCCTCTAAAGGCAGGGAGGAGTACCGGCCCTCTGAACGGACGATCAAGGAGATCTAAATGTGATCTTCCTCCTGCTGCTTCCAGCTCAAACGGCACAATACTACCATGATCTGAGCGCTCTGTACAAATGGCCTGCAGCCCTGATGGTGAAGAGCTCCTGCAGGCTGCAGCCAACCACAGCCCTGCCTGTGTTTATACTCCTATCAAAGAAAATCAGTCGCTTGTTGCCACCGCTAACGTGAGGATGGACGACGAGCCTCTCACGCCTGCGCTACCAAAGTGAAGCCACTGAATCCTAGTGTGAGTGCTGCCATGTGGTGGCGATGAGCGTGTCAGTCAAGTTTAGAGAACCTAACGGACCATTAAAACCAACTTAATACAACAGCAACAGTGTTGAGAACGCATTCTCCATCACAGATACGTGTTTGCAAGCCATACCAAACAGGAACTTGCTGTATAAAAGTGCATCTGGTCAGTTATTATGGGTAATAGAGCAGCATAACTATATTTTTACAGTCAGTCAATACAATGAAACTGTAAGACACCAAGTAATTATACACAGACCCATTCATGGAAGTGGAGATGAAGGAAAAGTAAACCGTGATCGTTGCAGTGAAGGCTGTGATGGCTGGGACTAAAACTGGCATATATCTGCTGGAATATTTGGGTCAGCGTGGCTCGAGTTCTTCACAACGTGAGAGCAGGTGCTGCTTCCTCCCTTGACCTCACTTTTGGAACTCTCGCCATACATTTTTATATGATATTCACGGTGGCCGCGCGATGGAGGGATCATCTCCGTCCTCCCCGATGGCACAAAACTTTGCTCCAAACCAACTCACACATGACGCAACAAGCACAAAAAATCATGTGACGTGTCTTCGGCCCCCTCAGACTGGAGACACAAGCTGCCAAGAGATTGAGAAAAAGGTGGAATATTAAAGCTGTGCAGTTTTGTGGGGCTCCTTTTATTATTTTTAAATTCACGTATGCAGTCAATGATTGTTCAGTGGTTTGTTTTATGATGACTGTCTTCACGTGCCGCCTTTAGAAGATCTGCGCTCTGTTCCTTCTCCCCCAGACTTTGTGCCAAACTCAATTTTATTCCCTATTTTGACAAAAATAGTCTAAGATCACCATACCAGTTAAATAATCAATTTATAAGGCATTGAATCTGCTTTATTGTACAGATGTGGGTGTGGCTGATATGATCATGTGACATCATTTCCCATGATGCCCCTTTAAAGCAGTTAGCATGACAGGAGAAAGTTTTTGCAGTACCATGTCGGTGCTTTTTTTAAAAATTATTATTTACAGATATCTTTTCTTATACAGTAAATTAAGATTTGTTATGAAATGATGATCTTACAAGATTAACATTCATGTGTTGGTTGAACAGACAGGAAAGAACAACACACTACCTGATCATTTAAAACACGTTACGTTAAACGCCTTCATCGTTCCTCTCCAAAATTGAGCCTCATTGTTGCTTCATCCTTCATCTTCCTCTCCAAGATGTTTCTGCCTTAAGAACTGTTGTGATCGTACGTTGAACAGTCGTCTACTGCAGCGTTATTTTCTGATGGTTGGTTTGAAGATCAGCTGCCTGATGGGTGTTGCCTCTGTGCTCCTTGGGACACTTTTCTGTGTCTGAGGGGGAACCTGCAGGGGAACAATGGAACGTCCACACCAGAGATTTCACAGTGTGATGTCATCATGCATGTACTACAGTGTAGTCTCTACCTTTATCCTGTGTACATTAAATGCTGTAGAGTGCAACAAATCTTGAGTACAAGAATAAACTGTAATGCGGTACTGATCAGTGTATCTATAGTCAGCTTAGAAACAATCATGGGGGCAACCAATTAAGTTGTTTAGTGGAATATTTTTAAAATTAGGATCATGTGACCTTTTTTTCCCCCTTCAATATTCAGTCGAATCTCTGTGGTAATTATTCATTTGCTGGAGATGGACTTAAAAGGATGCACTGATTGAATGGTAAAATGACTAGCACAATAAAATATCAATGTATTTTAATTATAACAGAAAATGGCAAAAATGACAGAATGCATAAAATAAATGAAAGCAGATACACATGGGGGTGTGAACACCTTCATCTTCTGCTGGATTCAAAGAGTGTTTGCATTTTTTACATTTTTAAATAAGGATGCAAATAATTTGAGCTGTCTGAAATTATTGAATTACAATATTAATGGAAAAACTCACTTTAGGATCCCACAATTATGTTGTGAATTACTTCAGCATAAAAAATCCCCCAAAACTAAAAGCCATTAGATACATAGAACATTTTTCCAGGACAACTTCTGCATTTATGAAGCCCCGTGATTTCAGGAAACAGTCTTCTTCAGACCAGTGGCCCAAAAGGAGCCTCTGGGTTTAGGATTAGGGGAAGGGAATGGATTTACTCTTGGTGGAACGGCCGAGGGGAGGGGTCCAGAGCCGGGCGGCAAGGCAGAGGTACCGATGAGGGGCGAGCGGCAGACGAGTCGAGGCCAGGCAGAGGAGTCGAAGCCGGGGAAGCAGATTATAGCTGGAGCCACGGAGGCAGAGTGCGTGGTCGGAGACAGGAAGCAGGCAGGTTTCCTGGGGAACAGGCGAGGCGGGCAGGATGAAGACAGGCAGGTCTGGGATGAGCTGCAGCGGAGCCGACAGGTGAGTGGAGTTGGCCTGATGAGGTGGGAGTGGCTGACAGGTAGAGTGGAAAACTACTGAGGGCAGGAAGCAAGGAAAAGAGTTGGGGTTCACTTTTTCCAAAATTTTAGAATCCTGCTCCAGACCCCTTTCTTCTTCTTCTTTTTCTCCTTCTTTTCAATGTAGTTCTGATGAAAGGAGGAATTGGTTTTAGTTTTCACACCCACACATTTAAACTTCCAAAACCAGGAGTGACGGGACAAACAAATCTGCGGCTGCTTACCCAAAGCTGCTGGAAGTTCTCTTGGAAGCGTCAGTTTCCTGCTTCCTCTCCTCCTCTTGCTGTTTGCGCAGGGTCTCTTGTTCGTGGAGTTTCTCCTCCAGCTCTGACTGGTGTTTCTCCACCGCTGAGCTTCGGTCTGCCAGGACTCGATCAACGTGGTCAGCTGCTTCTTCAAGCAGTCGTCCCTCTCTTCCCTCATCCCTCTCAAGCTGCTGTCTCAGCCTCTCCTCTCTCTCACGCATCTCATGCTGGTCCTCTCTCTCTCCTCCAAGAGCTTCCTCTGGAATTCTTCCTGCACGCCAATGAGCCTCTGCCTCATCCACGCCTCCATCTGCTGTTCTTTTTCTGAGAATTGCAGTTTCAGAGCCTCTTCTTTCTTGGAGAGCTCTACGTGGTCTCCGTGCTCCGGACTCTGGTGGCTGTCATTGGTTCCACTAAGCAACTTCTCCTCCAGATCAGCGCACTTCTCTTGGCTGACTGTGAGATCAGCCCTTGCCTGGTTCAGCTGGGTCAGGGTGTCCATATGAGCCACTGTTCTTATCTGGCGCCTTTTGGTGCTCCGGCTCAACTGCTCGTCCTTCTCAGCCAGCTGTTCTTTTAGCTGCCTGACTTCATGCTGAAGCTCCGTCACTGACCTCAGCAGCTTTTTGTTCTCTTCCTGTATCTTCTCCATTGGCCTTCCTGTTCTTACTTTTCTGTTTAAAATGTAGATCACTTTAGCAGCTTCTGTTATGTTATTCTGTTATGCTGTTTCACTAACACAAGTAGATAGTTTAAGTATATAAGGATTTATGTTTAGGACTAGAGTTTTAGTCTTTGGTGTTGTGCCTTTAATGTCCTTTTTTGTCAGGCTTTGACAAGGCTTTATGGTTTTGTCAGGCTTTAAAAGTTTTAACCGTTCATCATCAGAGCACATCAAAGACAGTGTTCTGTAGAACCAGCCAATGGAACAGCAGCACTACAGGGAGTGCAGAATTTTTAGGCAAGTTGTAATTTTGAGGATTAATTTTATTATTGAACAACAGCCATGTTCTTAATGAACCCAAAAGACTCATTAATATCAAAGCTGGATATTTTTGGGAGTTGGAGTGGGGCTTTTTTAGTTTTAGCTACTTTAGGAGGATATCTGTGTGCAGGTGACTATTACTTTGCGCATAATTATTAGGCAACTTAACAAAAAACGAATATATACCCATTTCAATTATTTATTTTCACCAGGGAAACCAATATAACAGCTCAACAATCACAAATATACATTTCTGACATTCAAAAACAAATCAGTGACCAGTATAGCCACCTTTCTTTGCAAACACACTCAAAAGCCTGCCATCCATGGATTCTGTCGGTGTTTTGATCTGTTCACGATCAACATTGCGTGCAGCAGCAACCACAGCCTCCCAGACACTGTTTTCCCTCCTTGTAAATCTCACATTTGATGAGGGACCACAGGTTCTCTGTGGGGTTCAGATCAGGTGAACAAGGAGGCCATGTCATTAGTTTTTCTTCTTTTAGGCCCTTTCTTGCCAGCCAGGCTGTGGAGCACTTGGATGCGTGTGATGGAGCATTGTCCTGCATGAAAATCATGTTTTTCTTGAAGGATGCAGACTTGTTCCTGTACCACTGCTTAAAGAAGGTGTCTTCCAGAAACTGGCAGGAGGACTGGGAGTTGAGCTTTAATCCATCCTCAAGCCGAAAAGGCCCCACAAGCTCATCTTTGATGATACCAGCCCATATCAGTACCCCACCTCCACCTTGCTGGCGTCTGAGTCGGACTGGAGCTGTCTGCCCTTTACCGATCCAGCCACGGGCCCATCCATCTGGCCCATCAAGACTCCTCTCATTTCATCAGTCCATAAAACCCTTGAAAAATCAGTCTTGAGATATTTCTTGGCCCAGTCTTGACTTTTCAGCTTGTGTCTTGTTCAGTGGTGGTCGTTTTTTAGCCTTTCTTACCTTGGCCATGTCTCTGAGTATTGCTCACTTGTGCTTTTGGGCACTCCAGTGATGTTGCAGCTCTGAAATATGGCAAAACTGATGGCAAGTGGCATCTTGGCAGCTGCACGCTTGACTTTTCTCAGTTCATGGGCAGTTATTTTGCGCAATGGTTTTTCCACACGCTTCTTGCGACCCTGTTGACTATTTTGAAGGAAACGCTTGATTGTTTCAATGTATTTTAATTATAACAGAAAATGGCAAAAATGACAGAATGCATAAAATAAATGAAAGCAGATGCACATGGGGGTGTGAACACCTTCATCTTCTGCTGGATTCAAAGAGTGTTTGCATTTTTTACATTTTAAATAAGGATGCAAATAATTTGAACCGTCTGAAATTATTAAAAATATTGAATTACAATATTAATGGAAAAACTCATTTTAGGATCCCACAATTATGTTGTGAATTACTTCAGCATAAAAAAATCCCCAAAAACTAAAAGCCATTAGATACATAGAACATTTTTTCCAGGACAACTTCTGCATTTATGAAGCCCCGTGATTTCAGGAAACAGTCTTCTTCAGACCAGTGGCCCAAAAGGAGCCTCTGGGTTTAGGATTAGGGGAAGGGAATGGGTTTACTCTTGGTGGAACGGCCGAGGGGAGGGTCCAGAGCCGGGCGGCAAGGCAGAGGTACCGATGAGGGCGAGCAACAGACGAGTCGAGGCCAGGCAGAGGAGTCGAAGCCGGGGAAGCAGATTATAGCTGGAGCCACGGAGGCAGAGTGCGTGGTCGGAGACAGGAAGCAGGCAGGTTTCCTGGGGAACAGGCGAGGCGGGCAGGATGAAGACAGGCAGGTCTGGGATGAGCTGCAGCGGAGCCGACAGGTGAGTGGAGTTGGCCTGATGAGGTGGGAGTGGCTGACAGGTAGAGTGGAAAACTACTGAGGGCAGGAAGCAAGGAAAAGAGTTGGGGTTCACTTTTTCCAAAATTTTAGAATCCTGCTCCAGACCCCTTTCTTCTTCTTCTTCTTTTTCTCCTTCTTTTCAATGTAGTTCTGATGAAAGGAGGAATTGGTTTTAGTTTTCACATCCACACATTTAAACTTCCAAAACCAGGAGTGACGGGACAAACAAATCTGCGGCTGCTTACCCAAAGCTGCTGGAAGTTCTCTTGGAAGCGCTCAGTTTCCTGCTTCCTCTCCTCCTCTTGCTGTTTGCGCAGGGTCTCTTTTCGTGGAGTTTCTCCTCCAGCTCTGACTGGTGGTTTCTCCACCGCTGAGCTTCGGTCTGCCAGGACTCGATCAACGTGGTCAGCTGCTTCTTCAAGCAGTCGTCCCTCTCTTCCCTCATCCCTCTCTCAAGCTGCTGTCTCAGCCTCTCCTCTCTCTCACCATCTCACTGGTCCTTCTCTCTCTCCTCCAAGAGCTTCCTCTGGAATTCTTCCTGCACCCAATGAGCTTGCCTCATCCACGCCTCCATCTGCTGTTCTTTTTCTGAGAATTGCAGTTTCAGAGCCTCTTCTTCCTTGGAGAGCTCTACGTGGTCTCCGTGCTCCGGACTCTGGTGGCTGTCATTGGTTCCACTAAGCAACTTCTCCTCCAGATCAGCGCACTTCTCTTGGCTGACTGTGAGATCAGCCCTTGCCTGGTTCAGCTGGGTCAGGGTGTCCATATGAGCCACTGTTCTTATCTGGCGCCTTTTGGTGCTCCGGCTCAACTGCTCGTCCTTCTCAGCCAGCTGTTCTTTTAGCTGCCTGACTTCATGCTGAAGCTCCGTCACTGACCTCAGCAGCTTTTTGTTCTCTTCCTGTATCTTCTCCATTGGTCTTCCTGTTCTTACTTTTTTGTTTAAAATGTAGATCACTTTAGCAGCTTCTCTTATGTTATTCTGTTATGCTGTTTCACTAACACAAGTAGATAGTTTAAGTATATTAGGATTTATGTTTAGGAGTAGAGCTTTAGTCTTTGATGTTGTGCCTTTTATGTCAGGCTTTGAACCAGGCGTGTCCAAACCCAGGCAGCAAGTAGCCCTGACCACTCCAGGTGTCCCAGAGGCTGCCTGAAAAGAAAAACGGGAGCTGAAACATGAATTTAATAATCAGGTGTTTTATTTAGCAGCCCCCTCTGGGATACCTTACGGAGCATATCAATAACAACAAGCCCTAAATGTTGTTCAGGAATTTTATTTATTGGCTTCCAGTACAGCACTCTGCAGATCCAACTAATCAGGACAGTAGCCTAAATGCAAATGCAGGGCTGACGTCAGGTGTAAAGAGTCCTCAATGTCAAGCCAGTTAGTCGCTTTTCAGAGTGGCAGCGAACTGGGGTCAGCAAGAAGGGTGTGCTGTAGTGCTGTCAGAACTGAAGGGCTGAAAGGCCATCTTTGAATCTACAAAGTGAACACAAACACTTTCACTGCTGTGTAGTGCCAACCGGCACAACCAATATAAACTACCTAAATTGGTATTATCTTAAGTTTATATATTTTATAAGTTATAAGGTTATATTGTTCTTATATTGAGTATTTCTACTTAGCATAAGGCAGGAGAATGGCAGAGACAGACATATAAGGCCAGCAGTTGTAACACATAGAATATCAATGCCATGAGACCTTTCATAGCAAATTTCATTTTTTTGGGGGTGGGGTGGAACGACAAAAAACAAATGAAAATTTAACTTACCTGTCAATTACAGATGAGTTGAGGTCAATGACATACCTTCGGACGTAGTCTGCCACAATGTCCTTCTTTCTTCATGTTAGAAAGTTAGCAGCCGCTAAACCAATGGTACAGCTGATTCACGTGTACGTACTTCAGAAACGCCAAAGACCGACCACAGAAACCACAAATACGGCGTCCAATCTGCTCAAATGTTTGCCACAAAACGGGCAAAAGAGGCCACTTGCATGTCGTCATCTGCGTCACGATGAAGTCCTTACCCGCTTTCGATTCAGGTCAGTTTTGGCCATCAATGTACATCGCCAGCAATGGAAACATGCCTGTTCTGCACACCAATACTGGATGGTTGCTCGTTCTGTTGGTAAAACAAAGTTGTTGTTGTTTTTTTTAAAGGCAATTTTCCACTGTGCTGTTTGATTACAATATGATCATCTTAAAATAACACATAAATGGTGGGAAATCAATCTACCATCAAATGTTCCCCCCCCCCCCTCACTTACAGTTTGATATCTGGATCTTAGAGCCAAAATTGTCCTTCGGACGCGTCTGTTCCTCACCAGACGGGCGGGATCGCAGCAAAAGAATATTAAAGATAATGAAAAGCAGTTCTGGAGCCATTTTGTGATTGTAAAATTCCTGTATGTAAAATTACTGTATTACTTATATAGATATTTGAGAATGTACCATCATGTCATGGCGCGAAAATGTCACCGGACACTATTATTTGAGATAATAAGGAAGTGTTATGTTATTGTTATTGACATTAAATATTTTAATCTATTATTATTATATAAAGATAATAATAGGGGTAAAATATTGCACTTTCAAAAGAAACGAGCGCTGAATGTGGTTGGGTATGTTTCGGATGGGTTAAAATAATTAAATGGACCTGGCCACTTTTCCCGGGGAACGGGGAACGGGTCGTTATTATTATGCGACAACATTACGTCATTTTACGTGCGCCGTAGTGTCCGAAAGCTAATTTTGAATTGAGTGCGCTACGTAGTTCACTCAATCCATGTCCCCCATGTAGTGAGTAGTGAATAGGGAACGAGTGTGTGGTTTCGGAAACAGCCACGGTCTCATCCAAAGATCTGTCCACATCCCAACTGAGCAGGAACACTATCACCCTCTCCACAATCGACTGACCTGGAGAGAAAAAACACTGATTTAGGAGGACCAAACTGTTCCCACAAGTCCTATATTTACCAAAAAGACTACATTCACATGTTCCTGTTGCCTTTCACATAGTTTTGAGGCTCCAGTTGATCCAGTTTCTATCTCCGTTGCAGTGTACTTTAACTCCAGGCTCCTCTATTGTACTTTTACCCCTCCACATTTCAGGCCAGTTAATTTACTAAACAATAAGAAGCATAATTTGTTAATCACTGACGTAAAGACGCTCTGTTAAACCAGTAGTCAAACAAACCACGTCCTGGATTCGACTGAAGGCGGGGAGGTGTCGTAAGGAGCAGCATCCATCTGGCCACCAATCGTCATGCAAGGTATACAGTCCAAGGACTGAGTTGTAAAACCACCCGGACCACTTTACTATGCTTGTCTTTCACGTCTGATTAGGGGAGCACAAGTCTGGTTCCGGACCTTGTGTTGGGGTCACCGGTAGGGGTGAACAGCGCCAACAGTGTGCAGTCAGCTCCACCATCTATCCAAACCGCTGCAAAGCGCGTTAACATTTGGTTTACTGTTATGGGTTGGTCTGAGGAAAAAAAGGACAAGAGACTAGTTGGTTTTTTTAACCCCACAATCAAGAGGAACATTCTTGTGACTGAGGATGCAAACTGGTCATAAAAAGCAGTAATAGGTGTGTACCTTATTGGTCGTGGAAGATTGGAATTCTTTAGTTTTATGAGGTATTTGCTCCAGAGAAGAGAGGTACTGTTCAGATTGCCAATGTGAGATCTGTGCGCCCACAACTGGAAGGTCTACGGCAGGGGTCGGCAAACCCGCGGCTCGAGAGCCGCATGCGGCTCTTAGCGCGCCCTAGTGGCTCTCTGGAGCTTTAGCAAATATAGGGAAAAGAGTGTGTTGAATATATTTTTTTGTTTAATATAATTTCTGTAGGAGGAAAAACATGACACAACATTCTTAAAGTTTTCCAATGCTGTAAAAATTTGTATAATAAATATTTAATTTCCACATCTATTATAATGGAAGTTAAACTTAAAGCACCACCGTACAGCAGAGTGGTTCACGTGGTGCGTCATTCGCTCCAGGATGCTCGTTATGTATTTGTAGCCTAATTATCATTTGATAGTAGGCTAATAAAGCTAATATAGACACTTACAGCATGTGTTGCCTTCATTATAAGGCATTTCAGTTTTTGCGGCTCCAGACGGATTTGTTATTGTTTTCTTGGTCCAATATGGCTCTTTCAACAGTTTGCGTTGCCGACCCCTGGGTCTACTGGGATATATGGTGATCTCGCCTGTGTACAGATCACTTTCTTACAACCTGCACATGTAAATCAACAACCTGAAAAAAATGATTTAATAATCACATGACAGGACTGGATGGAGAATCCCCACAGTGCATTAGAATTATGTCTCATATTTGGAAGCTACTAATATTAGTTGGGTTAAGTCACTTACGCAAAATGACGTAACCGTCACGTTAAATGCACTAGTAATAATAAATCCTCCGTGAGAACTGATTCAAATGTAATAAAAACAAAAGGCTATACAGTAATGACAAAGGTACTGCTGCTTTTTGAGACCATGATTTTGAAGATTATTCGGAACAAGATTTCGCTGAACCGAAACTTGACTACTTCCAAGCTCTGCTCAACGAGCAATGTTCACATTAGCAAGAAGGGTCGTTTTACAAAAGTACTGCCCGACTTAAAACAGAAGTCGTGCGTATGACATGCAGTCGTTGTCTTACTGTTCCGGTCCATAAATACTTGCGCAGACCCAGAACCTGCAGTGTGTAAATCGGGGCCTGTAACGAAATGCCCAAGGTTGACATATGTCGTGGACTTCAGCGCCCCCTTGTGTCCATAGAGGGATATGAACACCACCCAGCGTCAGTGTACTATGATCTGTTGATTCTCCTAATCTCTCCTAATCCACTGATGTGTAACATAACTGTTGGATGAACACAACATTACCTGTTAGGGTCTTAAAAAAAAAAGGCACACTCGGACGGAACTCTCAAAATATCATCAAAGCCAAACGGGAGCTTTCTGACCTGTAGTACGTTTCCGCAGTACTTAAGCCTTCCTAAAGCTACAGTAGACGTCTTATTAAATAAAGGAAAAGATGGGAATGTTGTTCTCAATCCACAATCTGCACAAGCATACAGCGTTAGTTATTATTCTTTATGCCAGGAAATTTGTGTTTTATTGGAAAGAGGGTTGATAAACAGGTCAGTTTGCGCAGGGGAAATGGAGGTAATAATCCAGCAATACCAGGGTCACAGCAAGGGAACCAAGGGTCACAGCCTGAGCGCATGCGCAGTGAGGGGCGCTGAGCACACCACACTGGTCAGCGTTAATTGGGAGCGCGTCAGAGCGGAGCCGTTGGTCTTCATCGCCTGAGAGACGGCCAGATGAAGTTCGGGACGGTATTGTTTATCTCAGACAAGTTAAGTCATTTTCCTGACTGTGTCATATTTATAGTTTGGTTTGTGGCTATTGCTTTATGTTGTTAATGTTTGGTAGTTGGGTTTCCTGTTTGTTAATTGGGTGGTGCATTGCGATGGTTGTTCTGAGGATTATACCCTTTATTAGTGTCAGACGACATTATTGTGGTCGTATTCAAGCTGTTAAGTGTGTGACAAGTTCTGTCCAAGCTTTATATCGTTAATTACCACGTGAAGTGCGTGTTAATTTATGCGTGTAGATACCTCTATTTGACCACTAGATGGCAGCATAGTTACTCAAGAGACGCCATTATTTGGAACGCTTTTATTCTCGTTTATAGTTGAGAATTAAGTTAAGTCTGGTTAATTAACAGGTTAAGTTTCTTTAAAAATCTCGGGTTTTTGGCCCAATTTATGCATTGGTGGTTTCAGTGGTAGAATTCTCGCCTGCAACGCGGGAGGCCCGGTTCGATTCCCGGCCAATGCAAAACATTTTTATCTTAAATCTTATGTTTATTGAATTTGATCATATGAGAACACTCTTAGAGCTTTTTTTAGAGGGTGTGTGTGTGGGGGGGATCTTCCGCCGCTAGTAGGCGCCTTTTCCCCTTTAGACTCAGCGATACTGCTCTCTCTCTCTCGCTCTCCTCGCTCCTCGTCCGCTCCTCGCTCTCTCTCTCTCTCTCTCTCTTTCTCTTCTCTCTCTCTCTCCTCTCTCTCTCTCTCTCGCTCTCTCTCTCTCTCTCTCTCTCCTCTCTCTCCTCTCGCTCTCTCTCTCTCTCCTCTATATAATCGCTTACGAAGGGTGAACAGCGTTTGTGTTTTAATGTCTCACTCATGAGAAATGGCATTAGGAGTTCATGTTAATTTTCATGGAAAAACACGTCTTTACCAAAGTTACTGTGCATACATAAGCTGTTATTTTACATTACTCTATAGTCAACTACAATCTGCCATGTCTCCAAAGATGTCCTCATCCTCTGGTGGTTTCTGCAGGTGTGGGAAGACCTCAAGTAATTGTTGGCACAGTGGACAGCATTTCATCTTTTTCTCGTGAATCTGCTGCAAGGCCTGTGGAAAGACCTGGTTTGCTGACAACCCTCGATGGCTGGAGAAGCTGCCTAACTGTTCATCATCAGAGCACATCAAAGACAGTGTTCTGTAGAACCAGCCACTGAAACAGCAGCGCTAGAGGGAATGCTAGTTTTGTTGTTTTTCTCCAATTGTATTTAGTCTTTTAGTTGAATATTTATGTCAGCAATTAAGTCATCAGAAATCTTCCCTCCAATGTGCCTACGACACATCAACTGAAAGCACTTTCTGACTGTTCTGTCTTGTTGAAGCGTCTGTGGTCCCACTCAGTTGCTCTAACTTCATTTTATTACACCTATTCAACATTTATAATGAGCTCAGTGTGTCCTTTTTCAATGGTAATTGTTTATTTTGCTGGAGATGGACTTAAAAGGATGCAGTGATTGAATGGTAAAATGACTAGCACAATAAAATATCAATGTATTTTAATTATAACAGAAAATGGCAAAAATGACAGAATGCATAAAATAAATGAAAGCAGATGCACATGGGGGTGTGAACACCTACATCTTCTGCTGGATTCAAAGAGTGTTTGCATTTTTTACATTTTTAAATAAGGATGCAAATAATTTGAGCAGTCTGAAATTATTGAATTACAATATTAATGGAAAAACTCATTTTAGGATCCCACAATTATGTTGTGAATTACTTCAGCATAAAAAAATACCCAAAACTAAAAGCCATTAGATACATAGAACATTTGTTCCAGGACAACTTCTGCATTTATGAAGCCCCGTGATTTCAGGAAACAGTCTTCTTCAGACCAGTGGCCCAAAAGGAGCCTCTGGGTTTAGGATTAGGGGAAGGGAATGGGTTTACTCTTGGTGGAACGGCCGAGGGGAGGGGTCCAGAGCCGGGCGGCAAGGCAGAGGTACCGATGAGGGGCGAGCGGCAGACGAGTCGAGGCCAGGCAGAGGAGTCGAAGCCGGGGAAGCAGATTATAGCTGGAGCCACGGAGGCAGAGTGCGTGGTCGGAGACAGGAAGCAGGCAGGTTTCCTGGGGAACAGGCGAGGCGGGCAGGATGAAGACAGGCAGGTCTGGGATGAGCTGCAGCGGAGCCGACAGGTGAGTGGAGTTGGCCTGATGAGGTGGGAGTGGCTGACAGGTAGAGTGGAAAACTACTGAGGGCAGGAAGCAAGGAAAAGAGTTGGGGTTCACTTTTTCCAAAATTTTAGAATCCTGCTCCAGACCCTTTCTTCTTCTTCTTTTCTCCTTCTTTTCAATGTAGTTCTGATGAAAGGAGGAATTGGTTTTAGTTTTCACACCCACACATTTAAACTTCCAAAACCAGGAGTGACGGGACAAACAAATCTGCGGCTGCTTACCCAAAGCTGCTGGAAGTTCTCTTGGAAGCGCTCAGTTTCCTGCTTCCTCTCCTCCTCTTGCTGTTTGCGCAGGGTCTCTTGTTCGTGGAGTTTCTCCTCCAGCTCTGACTGGTGTTTTCTCCACCGCTGAGCTTCGGTCTGCCAGGACTCGATCAACGTGGTCAGCTGCTTCTTCAAGCAGTCGTCCCTCTCTTCCCTCATCCCTCTCTCAAGCTGCTGTCTCAGCCTCTCCTCTCTCTCACGCATCTCACGCTGGTCCTTCTCTCTCTCTCCTCCAGGAGCTTCCTCTGGAATTCTTCCTGCACGCCAATGAGCCTCTGCCTCATCCACGCCTCCATCTGCTGTTCTTTTTCTGAGAATTGCAGTTTCAGAGCCTCTTCTTCTTGGAGAGCTCTACGTGGTCTCCGTGCTCCGGACTCTGGTGGCTGTCATTGGTTCCACTGCAACTTCTCCTCCAGATCAGAGCACTTCTCTTGGCTGACTGTGAGATCAGCCCTTGCCTGGTTCAGCTGGGTCAGGGTGTCCATATGAGCCACTGTTCTTATCTGGCGCCTTTTGGTGCTCCGGCTCAACTGCTCGTCCTTCTCAGCCAGCTGTTCTTTTAGCTGCCTGACTTCATGCTGAAGCTCCGTCACTGACCTCAGCAGCTTTTTGTTCTCTTCCTGTATCTTCTCCATTGGCTTCCTGTTCTTACTTTTTTGTTTAAAATGTAGATCACTTTAGCAGCTTCTGTTATGTTATTCTGTTATGTGTTTCACTAACACAAGTAGATAGTTTAAGTATATTAGGATTTATGTTTAGGACTAGAGTTTTAGTCTTTGGTGTTGTGCCTTTAATGTCCTTTTTTGTCAGGCTTTGACAAGGCTTTATGGTTTTGTCAGGCTTTAAAAGTTTTAACCGTTCATCATCAGAGCACATCAAAGACAGTGTTCTGTAGAACCAGCCAATGGAACAGCAGCACTACAGGGAGTGCAGAATTTTTAGGCAAGTTGTAATTTTGAGGATTAATTTTATTATTGAACAACAGCCATGTTCTTAATGAACCCAAAAGACTCATTAATATCAAAGCTGGATATTTTTGGGAGTTGGAGTGGGGCTTTTTAGTTTTAGCTATTTTAGGAGGATATCTGTGTGCAGGTGACTATTACTTTGCGCATAATTATTAGGCAACTTAACAAAAAACGAATATATACCCATTTCAATTATTTATTTTCACCAGGGAAACCAATATAACAGCTCAACAATCACAAATATACATTTCTGACATTCAAAAACAAATCAGTGACCAGTATAGCCACCTTTCTTTGCAAACACACTCAAAAGCCTGCCATCCATGGATTCTGTCGGTGTTTTGATCTGTTCACGATCAACATTGCGTGCAGCAGCAACCACAGCCTCCCAGACACTGTTTTCCCTCCTTGTAAATCTCACATTTGATGAGGGACCACAGGTTCTCTGTGGGGGTTCGATCAGGTGAACAAGGAGGCCATGTCATTAGTTTTTCTTCTTTTAGGCCTTTCTTGCCAGCCAGCTGTGGGAGCACTTGGATGCGTGTGATGGAGCATTGTCCTGCATGAAAATCATGTTTTTCTTATGAAGGATGCGACTTCTTCCTGTACCACTGCTTAAAGAAGGTGTCTTCCAGAAACTGGCAGGAGGACTGGGAGTTGGAGCTTTAATCCATCCTCAAGCCGAAAAAGGGCCCCACAAGCTCATCTTGATGATACCAGCCCATATCAGTACCCCACCTCCACCGTTGCTGGCGTCTGAGTCGGACTGGAGCTGTCTGCCCTTTACCGATCCAGCCACGGGCCCATCCATCTGGCCCATCAAGACCACTCTCATTTCATCAGTCCATAAAACCCTAGAAAAAATCAGTCTTGAGATATTTCCTTTGGCCCAGTCTTGACTTTTCAGCTTGTTCTTGTTCAGTGGTGGTCGTTTTTAGCCTTTCTTACCTTGGCCATGTCTCTGAGTATTGCTCACTTGTGCTTTTGGGCACTCCAGTGATGTTGCAGCTCTGAAATATGGCAAAACTGATGGCAAGTGGCATCTTGGCAGCTGCACGCTTGACTTTTCTCAGTTCATGGGCAGTTATTTTGCGCCTTGGTTTTTCCACACGCTTCTTGCGACCCTGTTGACTATTTTGAAGGAAACGCTTGATTGTTTCAATGTATTTTAATTATAACAGAAAATGGCAAAAATGACAGAATGCATAAAATAAATGAAAGCAGATGCACATGGGGGTGTGAACACCTATCTTCTGCTGGATTCAAAGAGTGTTTGCATTTTTTACATTTTTAAATAAGGATGCAAATAATTTGAACAGTCTGAAATTATTGAATTACAATATTAATGGAAAAACTCATTTTAGGATCCCACAATTATGTTGTGAATTACTTCAGCATAAAAAAATCCCCCAAAACTAAAAGCCATTAGATACATAGAACATTTTTTCCAGGACAACTTCTGCATTTATGAAGCCCCGTGATTTCAGGAAACAGTCTTCTTCAGACCAGTGGCCCAAAAGGAGCCTCTGGGTTTAGGATTAGGGGAAGGGAATGGGTTTACTCTTGGTGGAACGGCCGAGGGGAGGGGTCCAGAGCCGGGCGGCAAGGCAGAGGTACCGATGAGGGGCGAGCGGCAGACGAGTCGAGGCCAGGCAGAGGAGTCGAAGCCGGGGAAGCAGATTATAGCTGGAGCCACGGAGGCAGAGTGCGTGGTCGGAGACAGGAAGCAGGCAGGTTTCCTGGGGAACAGGCGAGGCGGGCAGGATGAAGACAGGCAGGTCTGGGATGAGCTGCAGCGGAGCCGACAGGTGAGTGGAGTTGGCCTGATGAGGTGGGAGTGGCTGACAGGTAGAGTGGAAAACTACTGAGGGCAGGAAGCAAGGAAAAGAGTTGGGGTTCACTTTTTCCAAAATTTTAGAATCCTGCTCCAGACCCCTTTCTCCTTCTTCTTTTTCTCCTTCTTTTCATGTAGTTCTGATGAAGGAGGAATTGGTTTTAGTTTTCACATCACACATTAAACTTCCAAAACCAGGAGTGACGGGACAAACAAATCTGCGGCTGCTTACCCAAAGCTGCTGGAAGTTCTCTTGGAAGCGCTCAGTTTCCTGCTTCCTCTCCTCCTCTTGCTGTTTGCGCAGGGTCTCTTGTTCGTGGAGTTTCTCCTCCAGCTCCGACTGGTGTTTCTCCACCGCTGAGCTTCGGTCTGCCAGGACTCGATCAACGTGGTCAGCTGCTTCTTCAAGCAGTCGTCCCTCTCTTCCCTCATCCCTCTCTCAAGCTGCTGTCTCAGCCTCTCTCTCTCTCACGCATCTCATGCTGGTCCTTCTCTTTCTCCTCCAGGAGCTTCCTCTGGAATTCTTCCTGCACGCCAATGAGCCTCTGCCCTCATCCACGCCTCCATCTGCTGTTCTTTTCTGAGAATTGCAGTTTCAGAGCCTCTTCTTTCCTTGGAGAGCTCTACGTGGTCTCCGTGCTCCGGACTCTGGTGGCTGTCATTGGTTCCACTAAGCAACTTCTCTCCAGATCAGCGCACTTCTCTTGGCTGACTGTGAGATCAGCCCTTGCCTGGTTCAGCTGGGTCAGGGTGTCCATATGAGCCACTGTTCTTATCTGGCGCCTTTTGGTGCTCCGGCTCAACTGCTCGTCCTTCTCAGCCAGCTGTTCTTTTAGCTGCCTGAACTTCATGCTGAAGCTCCGTCACTGACCTCAGCAGCTTTTTGTTCTCTTCCTGTATCTTCTCCATTGGTCTTCCTGTTCTTACTTTTTTGTTTAAAATGTAGATCACTTTAGCAGCTTCTGTATGTTATTCTGTTATGTTGTTCACTAACACAAGTAGATAGTTTAAGTATATTAGGATTTATGTTTAGGACTAGAGTTTTAGTCTTTGGTGTTGTGCCTTTAATGTCCTTTTTTGTCAGGCTTTGACAAGGCTTTATGGTTTTGTCAGGCTTTAAAAGTTTTAACCGTTCATCATCAGAGCACATCAAAGACAGTGTTCTGTAAGAACCAGCCAATGGAACAGCAGCACTACAGGGACTGCAGAATTTTTAGGCAAGTTGTAATTTTGAGGATTAATTTTATTATTGAACAACAGCCATGTTCTTAATGAACCCAAATACTCATTAATATTAAAGCTGAATATTTTTGGGAGTTGGAGTGGGGCTTTTTTAGTTTTAGCTATTTTAGGAGGATATCTGTGTGCAGGTGACTATTACTTTGCGCATAATTATTAGGCAACTTAACAAAAAACGAATATATACCCATTTCAATTATTTATTGTCACCAGGGAAACCAATATAACAGCTCAACAATCACAAATATACATTTTCTGACATTCAAAAACAAATCAGTGACCAGTATAGCCACCTTTCTTTGCAAACACACTCAAAAGCCTGCCATCCATGGATTCTGTCGGTGTGTTTTGATCTGTTCACGATCAACATTGCGTGCAGCAGCAACCACAGCCTCCCAGACACTGTTTTCCCTCCTTGTAAATCTCACATTTGATGAGGGACCACAGGTTCTCTGTGGGGTTCAGATCAGGTGAACAAGGAGGCCATGTCATTAGTTTTTCTTCTTTTAGGCCCTTTCTTGCCAGCCAGGCTGTGGAGCACTTGGATGCGTGTGATGGAGCATTGTCCTGCATGAAAATCATGTTTTTCTTGAAGGATGCAGACTTCTTCCTGTACCACTGCTTAAAGAAGGTGTCTTCCAGAAACTGGCAGGAGGACTGGGAGTTGAGCTTTAATCCATCCTCAAGCCGAAAAGGCCCCACAAGCTCATCTTTGATGATACCAGCCCATATCAGTACCCCACCTCCACCTTGCTGGCGTCTGAGTCGGACTGGAGCTGTCTGCCCTTTACCGATCCAGCCACGGGCCCATCCATCTGGCCCATCAAGACTCACTCTCATTTCATCAGTCCATAAAACCCTAGAAAATCAGTCTTGAGATATTTCTTGGCCCAGTCTTGACTTTTAAGCTTGTGTCTTGTTCAGTGGTGGTCGTTTTTTAGCCTTTCTTACCTTGGCCATGTCTCTGAGTATTGCTCACTTGTGCTTTTGGGCACTCCAGTGATGTTGCAGCTCTGAAATATGGCAAAACCGATGGCAAGTGGCATCTTGGCAGCTGCACGCTTGACTTTTCTCAGTTCATGGGCAGTTATTTTGCGCCTTGGTTTTTCCACACGCTTCTTGCGACCCTGTTGACTATTTTGAAGGAAACGCTTGATTGTTTCAATGTATTTTAATTATAACAGAAAATGGCAAAAATGACAGAATGCATAAAATAAATAAAAGCAGATGCACATGGGGGCGTGAACACCTTCATCTTCTGCTGGATTCAAAGAGTGTTTGCATTTTTTACATTTTTAAAAAGGATGCAAATAATTTGAACCGTCTGAAATTATTAAAAATATTGAATTACAATATTAATGGAAAAACTCATTTTAGGATCCCACAATTATGTTGTGAATTACTTCAGCATAAAAAAATCCCCCAAAACTAAAAGCCATTAGATACATAGAACATTTTTCCAGGACAACTTCTGCATTTATGAAGCCCCGTGATTTCAGGAAACAGTCTTCTTCAGACCAGTGGCCCAAAAGGAGCCTCTGAGGTTTAGGATTAGGGGAAGGGAATGGATTTACTCTTGGTGGAACGGCCGAGGGGAGGGGTCCAGAGCCGGGCGGCAAGGCAGAGGTACCGATGAGGGGCGAGCGGCAGACGAGTCGAAGCCGGGGAAGCAGATTATAGCTGGAGCCACGGAGGCAGAGTGCGTGGTCGGAGACAGGAAGCAGGCAGGTTTCCTGGGGAACAGGCGAGGCGGGGCAGGATGAAGACAGGCAGGTCTGGGATGAGCTGCAGCGGAGCCGACAGGTGAGTGGAGTTGGCCTGATGAGGTGGGAGTGGCTGACAGGTAGAGTGGAAAACTACTGAGGGCAGGAAGCAAGGAAAAGAGTTGGGGTTCACTTTTTCCAAAATTTTAGAATCCTGCTCCAGACCCCTTTCTCCTTCTTCTTTTTCTCCTTCTTTTCAATGTAGTTCTGATGAAAGGAGGAATTGGTTTTAGTTTTCACATCCACACATTTAAACTTCCAAAACCAGGAGTGACGGGACAAACAAATCTGCGGCTGCTTACCCAAAGCTGCTGGAAGTTCTCTTGGAAGCGCTCAGTTTCCTGCTTCCTCTCCTCCTCTTGCTGTTTGCGCAGGGTCTCTTGTTCGTGGAGTTTCTCCTCCAGCTCCGACTGGTGTTTTCTCCACCGCTGAGCTTCGGTCTGCCAGGACTCGATCAACGTGGTCAGCTGCTTCTTCAAGCAGTCGTCCCTCTCTTCCCTCATCCCTCTCTCAAGCTGCTGTCTCAGCCTCTCCTCTCTCTCACGCATCTCATGCTGGTCCTTCTCTCTCTCCTCCAGGAGCTTCCTCTGGAATTCTTCCTGCACGCCAATGAGCCTCTGCCTCATCCACGCCTCCATCTGCTGTTCTTTTTCTGAGAATTGCAGTTTCAGAGCCTCTTCTTCCTTGGAGAGCTCTACGTGGTCTCCGTGCTCCGGACTCTGGTGGCTGTCATTGGTTCCACTAAGCAACTTCTCCTCCAGATCAGCGCACTTCTCTTGGCTGACTGTGAGATCAGCCCTTGCCTGGTTCAGCTGGGTCAGGGTGTCCATATGAGCCACTGTTCTTATCTGGCGCCTTTTGGTGCTCCGGCTCAACTGCTCGTCCTTCTCAGCCAGCTGTTCTTTTAGCTGCCTGACTTCATGCTGAAGCTCCGTCACTGACCTCAGCAGCTTTTTGTTCTCTTCCTGTATCTTCTCCATTGGTCTTCCTGTTCTTACTTTTTTGTTTAAAATGTAGATCACTTTAGCAGCTTCTGTTATGTTATTCTGTTATGTTGTTTCACTAACACAAGTAGATAGTTTAAGTATATTAGGATTTATGTTTAGGACTAGAGTTTTAGTCTTTGGTGTTGTGCCTTTAATGTCCTTTTTTGTCAGGCTTTGACAAGGCTTTATGGTTTTGTCAGGCTTTAAAAGTTTTAACCGTTCATCATCAGAGCACATCAAAGACAGTGTTCTGTAGAACCAGCCAATGGAACAGCAGCACTACAGGGACTGCAGAATTTTTAGGCAAGTTGTAATTTTGAGGATTAATTTTATTATTGAACAACAGCCATGTTCTTAATGAACCCAAAATACTCATTAATATTAAAGCTGAATATTTTTGGGAGTTGGAGTGGGGCTTTTTTAGTTTTAGCTATTTTAGGAGGATATCTGTGTGCAGGTGACTATTACTTTGCGCATAATTATTAGGCAACTTAACAAAAAACGAATATATACCCATTTCAATTATTTATTGTCACCAGGGAAACCAATATAACAGCTCAACAATCACAAATATACATTTCTGACATTCAAAACAAATCAGTGACCAGTATAGCCACCTTTCTTTGCAAACACACTCAAAAGCCTGCCATCCATGGATTCTGTCGGTGTTTTGATCTGTTCACGATCAACATTGCGTGCAGCAGCAACCACAGCCTCCCAGACACTGTTTTCCCTCCTTGTAAATCTCACATTTGATGAGGGACCACAGGTTCTCTGTGGGGTTCAGATCAGGTGAACAAGGGAGGCCATGTCATTAGTTTTTCTTCTTTTAGGCCCTTTCTTGCCAGCCAGGCTGTGGAGCACTTGGATGCGTGTGATGGAGCATTGTCCTGCATGAAAATCATGTTTTTCTTGAAGGATGCAGACTTCTTCCTGTACCACTGCTTAAAGAAGGTGTCTTCCAGAAACTGGCAGGAGGACTGGGAGTTGAGCTTTAATCCATCCTCAAGCCGAAAAGGCCCCCACAAGCTCATCTTTGATGATACCAGCCCATATCAGTACCCCACCTCCACCTTGCTGGCGTCTGAGTCGGACTGGAGCTGTCTGCCCTTTACCGATCCAGCCACGGGCCCATCCATCTGGCCCATCAAGACTCACTCTCATTTCATCAGTCCATAAAACCCTAGAAAAATCAGTCTTGAGATATTTCTTGGCCCAGTCTTGACTTTTAAGCTTGTGTCTTGTTCAGTGGTGGTCGTTTTTTTTAGCCTTTCTTACCTTGGCCATGTCTCTGAGTATTGCTCACTTGTGCTTTTGGGCACTCCAGTGATGTTGCAGCTCTGAAATATGGCAAAACCGATGGCAAGTGGCATCTTGGCAGCTGCAACGCTTGACTTTTCTCAGTTCATGGGCAGTTATTTTGCGCCTTGGTTTTTCCACACGCTTCTTGCGACCCTGTTGACTATTTTGAAGAAACGCTTGATTGTTTCAATGTATTTTAATTATAACAGAAAATGGCAAAAAATGACAGAATGCATAAAATAAATAAAGCAGATGCACATGGGGGCGTGAACACCTTCATCTTCTGCTGGATTCAAAGAGTGTTTGCATTTTTTACATTTTTAAAAAGGATGCAAATAATTTGAACCGTCTGAAATTATTAAAAATATTGAATTACAATATTAATGGAAAAACTCATTTTAGGATCCCCACAATTATGTTTGTGAATTACTTCAGCATAAAAAAATCCCCCAAAACTAAAAGCCATTAGATACATAGAACATTTTTTCCAGGACAACTTCTCGCATTTATGAAGCCCCGTGATTTCAGGAAACAGTCTTCTTCAGACCAGTGGCCAAAAGGAGCCTCTGGGTTTAGGATTAGGGGGAAGGGAATGGATTTACTCTTGGTGGAACGGCCGAGGGGAGGGTCCAGAGCCGGGCGGCAAGGCAGATGGTACCGATGAGGGGGCGAGCGGCAGACGAGTCGAAGCCGGGGAAGCAGATTATAGCTGGAGCCACGGAGGCAGAGTGCGTGGTCGGAGACAGGAAGCAGGCAGGTTTCCTGGGGAACAGGCGAGGCGGGCAGGATGAAGACAGGCAGGTCTGGGATGAGCTTGCAGCGGAGCCGACAGGTGAGTGGAGTTGGATTGCCTGATGAGGTGGGAGTGGCTGACAGGTAGAGTGGAAAACTACTGAGGGCAGGGAAGCAAGGAAAAGAGTTGGGGTTCACTTTTTCCAAAATTTTAGAATCCTGCTCCAGACCCCTTTCTCCTTCTTCTTTTTCTCCTTCTTTTCAATGTAGTTCTGATGAAAGGAGGAATTGGTTTTAGTTTTTCACATCCACACATTTAAACTTCCAAAACCAGGAGTGACGGGACAAACAAATCTGCGGCTGCTTACCCAAAGCTGCTGGAAGTTCTCTTGGAAGCGCTCAGTTTCCTGCTTCCTCTCCTCCTCTTGCTGTTTGCGCAGGGTCTCTTGTTCGTGGAGTTTCTCCTCCAGCTCCGACTGGTGTTTTCTCCACCGCTGAGCTTCGGTCTGCCAGGACTCGATCAACGTGGTCAGCTGCTTCTTCAAGCAGTCGTCCCTCTCTTCCCTCATCCCTCTCTCAAGCTGCTGTCTCAGCCTCTCCTCTCTCTCACGCATCTCATGCTGGTCCTTCTCTCTCTCCTCCAGGAGCTTCCTCTGGAATTCTTCCTGCACGCCAATGAGCCTCTGCCTCATCCACGCCTCCATCTGCTGTTTCTTTTTCTGAGAATTGCAGTTTCAGAGCCTCTTCTTCCTTGGAGAGCTCTACGTGGTCTCCGTGCTCCGGACTCTGGTGGCTGTCATTGTTCCACTAAGCAACTTCTCCTCCAGATCAGCGCACTTCTCTTGGCTGACTGTGAGATCAGCCCTTGCCTGGTTCAGCTGGGTCAGGGTGTCCATATGAGCCACTGGTTCTTATCTGGCGCCTTTTGGTGCTCCGGCTCAACTGCTCGTCCTTCTCAGCCAGCTGTTCTTTTAGCTGCCTGACTTCATGCTGAAGCTCCGTCACTGACCTCAGCAGCTTTTTGTTCTCTTCCTGTATCTTCTCCATTGGTCTTCCTGTTCTTACTTTTTTGTTTAAAATGTAGATCACTTTAGCAGCTTCTGTTATGTTATTCTGTTATGTTGTTTCACTAACACAAGTAGATAGTTTAAGTATATTAGGATTTATGTTTAGGACTAGAGTTTAGTCTTTGGTGTTGTGCCTTTAATGTCCTTTTTTGTCAGGCTTTGACAAGGCTTTATGGTTTTGTCAGGCTTTAAAAGTTTTAACCGTTCATCATCAGAGCACATCAAAGACAGTGTTCTGTAGAACCAGCCAATGGAACAGCAGCACTACAGGGACTGCAGAATTTTTAGGCAAGTTGTAATTTTGAGGATTAATTTTATTATTGAACAACAGCCATGTTCTTAATGAACCCAAAAGACTCATTAATATTCAAAGCTGGATATTTTTGGGAGTTGGAGTGGGGCTTTTTTTAGTTTTAGCTATTTTAGGAGGATATCTGTGTGCAGGTGACTATTACTTTGCGCATAATTATTAGGCAACTTAACAAAAAATGAATATATACCCATTTCAATTATTTATTTTCACCAGGGAAACCAATATAACAGCTCAACAATCACAAATATACATTTCTGACATTCAAAAACAAATCAGTGACCAGTATAGCCACCTTTCTTTGCAAACACACTCAAAAGCCTGCCATCCATGATTCTGTCGGTGTTTTGATCTGTTCACGATCAACATTGCGGTGCAGCAGCAACCACAGCCTCCCAGACACTGTTTTCCCTCCTTGTAAATCTCACATTTGATGAGGGACCCACAGGTTCTCTGTGGGGTTCAGATCAGGTGAACAAGGAGGCCATGTCATTAGTTTTTCTTCTTTTAGGCCCTTTCTTGCCAGCCAGGCTGTGGAAGCACTTGGATGCGTTGTGATGGAGCATTGTCCTGCATGAAAATCATGTTTTTCTTGAAGGATGCAGACTTCTTCCTGTACCACTGCTTAAAGAAGGTGTCTTCCAGAAACTGGCAGGAGGACTGGGAGTTGAGCTTTAATCAATCCTCAAGCCGAAAAGGCCCCACAAGCTCATCTTTGATGATACCAGCCCATATCAGTACCCCACCTCCACCTTGCTGGCGTCTGAGTCGGACTGGAGCTGTCTGCCCTTTACCGATCCAGCCACGGGCCCATCCATCTGGCCCATCAAGACTCACTCTCATTTCATCAGTCCATAAAACCCTAGAAAAATCAGTCTTGAGATATTTCTTGGCCCAGTCTTGACTTTTTCAGCTTGTGTCTTGTTCAGTGGTGGTCGTTTTTTAGCCTTTCTTACCTTGGCCATGTCTCTGAGTATTGCTCACTTGTGCTTTGGGCACTCCAGTGATGTTGCAGCTCTGAAATATGGCAAAACCGATGGCAAGTGGCATCTTGGCAGCTGCACGCTTGACTTTTTCTCAGTTCATGGGCAGTTATTTTTTGCGCCCTTGGTTTTTCCACACGCTTCTTGCGACCCTGTTGACTATTTTGAAGGAAAGCTTGATTGTTTCAATGTATTTTAATTATAACAGAAAATGGCAAAAAAATGACAGAATGCATAAATAAATAAAAGCAGATGCACATGGGGCGTGAACACCTTCATCTTCTGCTGGATTCAAAGAGTGTTTGCATTTTTTACATTTTTAAATAAGGATGCAAATAATTTGAACAGTCTGAAATTATTGAATTACAATATTAATGGAAAAACTCATTTTAGGATCCCACAATTATGTTGTGAATTACTTCAGCATAAAAAAATCCCCAAAACTAAAAGCCATTAGATACATAGAACATTTTTTCCAGGACAACTTCTGCATTTATGAAGCCCCGTGATTTCAGGAAACAGTCTTCTTCAGACCAGTGGCCCAAAAGGAGCCTCTGGGTTTAGGATTAGGGGAAGGGAATGGGTTTACTCTTGGTGGAACGGCCGAGGGGAGGGGTCCAGAGCCGGGCGGCAAGGCAGAGGTACCGATGAGGGGCGAGCGGCAGACGAGTCGAGGCCAGGCAGAGGAGTCGAAGCCGGGGAAGCAGATTATAGCTGGAGCCACGGAGGCAGAGTGCGTGGTCGGAGACAGGAAGCAGGCAGGTTTCCTGGGGAACAGGCGAGGCGGGCAGGATGAAGACAGGCAGGTCTGGGATGAGCTGCAGCGGAGCCGACAGGTGAGTGGAGTTGGCCTGATGAGGTGGGAGTGGCTGACAGGTAGAGTGGAAAACTACTGAGGGCAGGAAGCAAGGAAAAGAGTTGGGGTTCACTTTTTCCAAAATTTTAGAATCCTGCTCCAGACCCCTTTCTTCTTCTTCTTCTTTCTCCTTCTTTTCAATGTAGTTCTGATGAAAGGAGGAATTGGTTTTAGTTTTCACATCCACACATTTAAACTTCCAAAACCAGGAGTGACGGGACAAACAAATCTGCGGCTGCTTACCCAAAGCTGCTGGAAGTTCTCTTGGAAGCGCTCAGTTTCCTGCTTCCTCTCCTCCTCTTGCTGTTTGCGCAGGGTCTCTTGTTCGTGGAGTTTCTCCTCCAGCTCCGACTGGTGTTTCTCCACCGCTGAGCTTCGGTCTGCCAGGACTCGATCAACGTGGTCAGCTGCTTCTTCAAGCAGTCGTCCCTCTCTTCCCTCATCCCTCTCTCAAGCTGCTGTCTCAGCCTCTCCTCTCTCTCACGCATCTCACGCTGGTCCTTCTCTTTCTCTCCAAGCTTCCTCTGGAATTCTTCCTGCACGCCAATGAGCCTCTGCCTCATCCACGCCTCCATCTGCTGTTCTTTTTCTGAGAATTGCAGTTTCAGAGCCTCTTCTTTCTTGGAGAGCTCTACGTGGTCTCCGTGCTCCGGACTCTGGTGGCTGTCATTGGTTCCACTAAGCAACTTCTCCTCCAGATCAGCGCACTTCTCTTGGCTGACTGTGAGATCAGCCCTTGCCTGGTTCAGCTGGGTCAGGTCCATATGAGCCACTGTTCTTATCTGGCGCCTTTTGGTGCTCCGGCTCAACTGCTCGTCCTTCTCAGCCAGCTGTTCTTTTAGCTGCCTGACTTCATGCTGAAGCTCCGTCACTGACCTCAGCAGCTTTTTGTTCTCTTCCTGTATCTTCTCCATTGGTCTTCCTGTTCTTACTTTTTTGTTTAAAATGTAGATCACTTTAGCAGCTTCTGTTATGTTATTCTGTTATGTTTCACTAACACAAGTAGATAGTTTAAGTATATAAGGATTTATGTTTAGGACTAGAGTTTTAGTCTTTGGTGTTGTGCCTTTAATGTCCTTTTTTGTCAGGCTTTGACAAGGCTTTATGGTTTTGTCAGGCTTTAAAAGTTTTAACCGTTCATCATCAGAGCACATCAAAGACAGTGTTCTGTAGAACCAGCCAATGGAACAGCAGCACTACAGGGAGTGCAGAATTTTTAGGCAAGTTGTAATTTTGAGGATTAATTTTATTATTGAACAACAGCCATGTTCTTAATGAACCCAAAACTCATTAATATCAAAGCTGGATATTTTTGGGAGTTGGAGTGGGGCTTTTTTAGTTTTAGCTACTTTAGGAGGATATCTGTGTGCAGGTGACTATTACTTTGCGCATAATTATTAGGCAACTTAACAAAAACGAATATATACCCATTTCAATTATTTATTTTCACCAGGGAAACCAATATAACAGCTCAACAATCACAAATATACATTTCTGACATTCAAAAACAAATCAGTGACCAGTATAGCCACCTTTCTTTGCAAACACACTCAAAAGCCTGCCATCCATGGATTCTGTCGGTGTTTTGATCTGTTCACGATCAACATTGCGTGCAGCAGCAACCACAGCCTCCCAGACACTGTTTTCCCTCCTTGTAAATCTCACATTTGATGAGGGACCACAGGTTCTCTGTGGGGTTCAGATCAGGTGAACAAGGAGGCCATGTCATTAGTTTTTCTTCTTTTAGGCCCTTTCTTGCCAGCCAGGCTGTGGAGCACTTGGATGCGTGTGATGGAGCATTGTCCTGCATGAAAATCATGTTTTTCTTGAAGGATGCAGACTTCTTCCTGTACCACTGCTTAAATAAGGTATCTTCCAGAAACTGGCAGGAGGACTGGGAGTTGAGCTTTAATCCATCCTCAAGCCGAAAAGGCCCCACAAGCTCATCTTTGATGATACCAGCCCATATCAGTACCCCACCTCCACCTTGCTGGCGTCTGAGTCGGACTGGAGCTGTCTGCCCTTTACCGATCCAGCCACGGGCCCATCCATCTGGCCCATCAAGACTCACTCTCATTTCATCAGTCCATAAAACCCTAGAAAAATCAGTCTTGAGATATTTCTTGGCCCAGTCTTGACTTTTAAGCTTGTGTCTTGTTCAGTGGTGGTCGTTTTTTAGCCTTTCTTACCTTGGCCATGTCTCTGCTCACTTGTGCTTTTGGGCACTCCAGTGATGTTGCAGCTCTGAAATATGGCAAAACTGATGGCAAGTGGCATCTTGGCAGCTGCACGCTTGACTTTTCTCAGTTCATGGGCAGTTATTTTGCGCCTTGGTTTTTCCACACGCTTCTTGCGACCCTGTTGACTATTTTGAAGGAAACGCTTGATTGTTTCAATGTATTTTAATTATAACAGAAAATGGCAAAAATGACAGAATGCATAAAATAAAAAGCAGATGCACATGGGGGTGTGAACACCTTCATCTTCTGCTGGATTCAAAGAGTGTTTGCATTTTTACATTTTTAAAAAGGATGCAAATAATTTGAACCGTCTGAAATTAAAATTGAATTACAATATTAATGGAAAAACTCATTTTAGGATCCCACAATTATGTTGTGAATTACTTCAGCATAAAAAAATCCCCAAAACTAAAAGCCATTAGATACATAGAACATTTTTTCCAGGACAACTTCTGCATTTATGAAGCCCCGTGATTTCAGGAAACAGTCTTCTTCAGACCAGTGGCCCAAAAGGAGCCTCTGGGTTTAGGATTAGGGGAAGGGAATGGGTTTACTCTTGGTGGAACGGCCGAGGGGAGGGGTCCAGAGCCGGGCGGCAAGGCAGAGGTACCGATGAGGGGCGAGCGGCAGACGAGTCGAGCCGGGGAAGCAGATTATAGCTGGAGCCACGGAGGCAGAGTGCGTGGTCGGAGACAGGAAGCAGGCAGGTTTCCTGGGGAACAGGCGAGGCGGGCAGGATGAAGACAGGCAGGTCTGGGATGAGCTGCAGCGGAGCCGACAGGTGAGTGGAGTTGGCCTGATGAGGTGGGAGTGGCTGACAGGTAGAGTGGAAAACTACTGAGGGCAGGAAGCAAGGAAAAGTGGGGTTCACTTTTTCCAAAATTTTAGAATCCTGCTCCAGACCCCTTTCTCTTCTTCTTTTTCTCCTTCTTTTCAATGTAGTTCTGATGAAAGGAGGAATGGTTTTAGTTTTCACATCCACACATTTAAACTTCCAAAACCAGGAGTGACGGGACAAACAAATCTGCGGCTGCTTACCCAAAGCTGCTGGAAGTTCTCTTGGAAGCGCTCAGTTTCCTGCTTCCTCTCCTCCTCTTGCTGTTTGCGCAGGGTCTCTGTTCGTGGAGTTTCTCCTCCAGCTCCGACTGGTGTTTCTCCACCGCTGAGCTTCGGTCTGCCAGGACTCGATCAACGTGGTCAGCTGCTTCTTCAAGCAGTCGTCCCTCTCTTCCCTCATCCCTCTCTCAAGCTGCTGTCTCAGCCTCCCTCTCTCTCACGCATCTCACGCTGGTCCTTCTCTCTCTCCTCCAAGAGCTTCCTCTGGAATTCTTCCTGCACGCCAATGAGCCTCTGCCTCATCCACGCCTCCATCTGCTGTTCTTTTTCTGAGAATTGCAGTTTCAGAGCCTCTTCTTTCTTGGAGCTCTACGTGGTCTCCGTGCTCCGGACTCTGGTGGCTGTCATTGGTTCCACTGCAACTTCTCCTCCAGATCAGCGCACTTCTCTTGGCTGACTGTGAGATCAGCCCTTGCCTGGTTCAGCTGGGTCAGGGTGTCCATATGAGCCACTGTTCTTATCTGGCGCCTTTTGGTGCTCCGGCTCAACTGCTCGTCCTTCTCAGCCAGCTGTTCTTTTAGCTGCCTGACTTCATGCTGAAGCTCCGTCACTGACCTCAGCAGCTTTTTGTTCTCTTCCTGTATCTTCTCCATTGGTCTTCCTGTTCTTACTTTTTTGTTTAAAATGTAGATCACTTTAGCAGCTTCTCTTATGTTATTCTGTTATGCTGTTTCACTAACACAAGTAGATAGTTTAAGTATATTAGGATTTATGTTTAGGAGTAGAGCTTTAGTCTTTGATGTTGTGCCTTTTATGTCAGGCTTTGAACCAGGCGTGTCCAAACCCAGGCAGCAAGTAGCCCTGACCACTCCAGGTGTCCCAGAGGCTGCCTGAAAAGAAAAACGGGAGCTGAAACATGAATTTAATAATCAGGTGTTTATTTAGCAGCCCCCTCTGGGATACCTTACGGAGCATATCAATAACAACAAGCCCTAAATGTTGTTCAGGAATTTTATTTATTGGCTTCCAGTACATACTCTGCAGATCCAACTAATCAGGACAGTAGCCTAAATGCAAATGCAGGGCTGACGTCAGGTGTAAAGTCTCTCAATGTCAAAGCCAGTTAGTCGCTTTTCAGAGTGGCAGAGAACTGGGGTCAGCAAAGAAGGGTGTTGCTGTAGTGCTGTCAGAAACTGAAGGGCTGAAAGGCCATCTTTGAATCTACAAAGTGAACACAAACACTTTCACTGCTGTGTAGTGCCAACGGCAACAACCAATTAAACTACCTAAATTGTATTATCTTAAGTTTATTATTTTATAAGTTTATAAGGTTATATTTGTTCGTTATATTGAGTATTTATACATTAGCATAAGGCAGAGAATGGAGAGACAGACATATAGGCTAGCAGTTGTAACACCATAGATATACATGCCATGAGACATTTCAAGCAAATTTCATTTTTTGGGGGGTGGGGTGGAACGACAAAAAACAAATGAAAATTTAACTTACCTGTCAATTACAGATGAGTTGAGGTCAATGACATACCTTCGGACGTAGTCTGCCACAATGTCCTTCTTTTCTTCAGTTAGAAAGTTAGCAGCCGCTAACCAATGGTACAGCTGATTCACGTTGTACGTACTTCAGAAAACGCCAAAGACCGACCACAGAAACCACAAATCGGCGTCAATCTGCTCAAATGTTTGCCACAAAACGGGCAAAAGGCCACTTGCATGTCGTCCATCCTGCGTCACGATGAAGTCCTTACCCGCTTTCGATTCAGGTCAGTTTGGCCATCAATGTACATCGCCAGCAATGGAACATGCCTGTTCTGCACACAATACTGTGATGGTTGCTCGTTCTGTTGGTAAAACAAAGTTGTTGTTGTTTTTTTTAAAGGCAATTTTCCACTGTGCTGTTTGATACAATATGATCATCTTAAAATAACACATAAATGTGGAAATCAATCTACCATCAAATGTTCCCCCCCCCCCTCACTTACAGTTTGATATCTGGATCTTAGAGCCAAAATTGTCCTTCGGACGCGTCTGTTCCTCACCAGACGGCGGGATCGCAGCAAAAGAATATTAAAGATAATGAAAAGCAGTTCTGGAGCCATTTTGTGATGTAAAATTCCTGTATGTAAAATTCCTGTATTACTTATATAGATATTTGAGAATGTACCATCATGTCATGGCGCGAAAATGTCACCGGACACTAATTATTTGAGATAATAAGGAAGTGTTATGTTATTGTTATTGACATTAATATTTTAATCTATTATTATTATATAAAGATATAATAGGGTAAAATATTGCACTTTCAAAGAAACGAGCGCTGAATGTGGTTGGGTATGTTTCGGATGGGTTAAAATAATTAAATGGACCTGGCCACTTTTCCCGGGGAACGGGGAACGGTTCGTTATTATTATGCGACAACATTACGTCATTTTACGTGCGCCGTAGTGTCCGAAAGCTAATTTTGAATTGAGTGCGCTACGTAGTTCACTCAATCCATGTCCCCCATGTAGTGAGTAGTGAATAGGGAACGAGTGTGTGGTTTCGGAAACAGCCACGGTCTCATCCAAAGATCTGTCCACATCCCAACTGAGCAGGAACACTATCACCCTCTCCACAATCGACTTGACCTGGAGAGGAAAAAACACTGATTTAGGAGGACCAACTGTTCCCACAAGTCCTATATTTACCAAAAAATACTACATTCACATGTTCCTGTTGCCTTTCACATAGTTTTGAGGCTCCAGTTGATCCAGTTTCTATCTTCCGTTGCAGTGTACTTTAACTCCAGGCTCCTCTATTGTACTTTTACCCCTCCACATTTCAGGCCAGTTAATTTACTAAACAATAAGAAGCATAATTTGTTAATCACTGACGTAAAGACGCTCTGTTACCGATAACAAACCACGTCTGGATTCGACTGTGGTTCGTAATACATCATCCACTGGCCACCACTCGTCATGCAGGTATACAGCCAAGACTGAGTTGTAAAACACGACACTTTACTGCTTGTCTTTCACGTCTGATGGGGATCACAAGTCTGGTTCCGGACCTTGTGTTGGGTCACCGGAGGGGTGAAGCGCCAACAGTGTGCAGTCAGCTCCACCATCTTCAAACAGCTGCAAGCGCGTTACATTGTTTACTGTTATGGTTGTCTGAGGAAAAAAAGGACAGACTAGTTGGTTTTTTTAACCCCACAATCAAGAGGAACATTCTTGTGACTGAGGATGCAAACTGGTCATAAAAAGCAGTAATAGGTGTTACCTTATTGGTCGTGGAAGATTGGAATTCTTTAGTTTTATGAGGTATTTGCTCCAGAGAAGAGAGGTACTGTTCAGATGCCAATGTGAGATCTGTGTCGCCCACAACTGGAAGGTCTACGGCAGGGGTCGGCAACCCGCGGCTCGAGAGCCGCATGCGGCTCTTTAGCGCCGCCCTAGTGGCTCTCTGGAGCTTTAGCAAATATAGGGAAAAGATGTGTGAATATATTTTTTTGTTTTAATATAATTTCTGTAGGAGGAAAAACATGACAAACATTCTTAAAGTTTTCCAATGCTGTAAAAATTTGTATAATAAATATTTAATTTCCACATCTCATTATAATGGAAGTTAAACTTAAAGCACCACCGTACAGCAGAGTGGTCACGTGGTGCGTCATTCGCTCCAGGATGCTCGTTATGTATTTGTAGCCTAATTATCATTTTGATAGTAGGCTAATAAAGCTAATATAGACACTTACAGCATGTGTTGCCTTCATTATAAGGCATTTCAGTTTTTGCGGCTCCAGACGGATTTGTTATTGTTTTCTTGGTCCAATATGGCTCTTTCAACAGTTTGCGTTGCCGGCCCCTGGTCTACGGGATATATGGTGATCTCGCCTGTGTACAGATCACTTTCTTACACCTGCACATGTAATCAACAACCTGAAAAAATGATTTTAATAATCCCATGACAGGACTGGATGGAGAATCCCCACAGTGCATTAGAATTATGTCTCATATTTGGAAAGCTACTAATATTAGTTGGGTTAAAGTCACTTACGCAAAATGACGTAACCGTCACGTTAAATGCACTAGTAATAATAAATCCTCCGTGAGAACTGATTCAAATGTAATAAAAACAAAAGGATACAGTATGACAAAGGTACTGCTGCTTTTTGAGACCATGATTTTGAAGATTATTCGGAACAAGATTTCGCTGAACCGAAACTTGACTACTTCCAAGCTCTGCTCAACGAGCAATGTTCACATTAGCAAGAAGGGTCGTTTTACAAAAGTACTGCCCGACTTAAAACAGAGTCGTGCGTATGACATGCAGTCGTTGTCTTACTGTTCCGGTCCATAAATACTTGCGCAGACCCAGAACCTGCAGTGTGTAAATCGGGGCCTGTAACGAAATGCCCAAGGTTGACATATGTCGTGGACTTCAGCGCCCCCTTGTGTCCATAGAGGGATATGACACCCCAGCGTCAGTGTACTATGATCTGTTGATTCTCCTAATCTCTCCTAATCCACTGATGTGTACAATAACTGTTGGATGAACACAACATTACCTGTTAGGGTCTTAAAAAAAGGCACACTCGGACGGAACTCTCAAAATATCATCAAAGCCAAACGGGAGCTTTCTGACCTGTAGTACATGTTTTCCGCAGTACTTAAGCCTTCCTAAAGCTACAGTAGACGTCTTATTAAATAAAGGAAAAGATGGGAATTTTGTTCTCAATCCACAATCTGCACAAGCATACAGCGTTAGTTATTATTCTTTATGCCAGAAATTTGTGTTTTATTGGGAAAGAGGGTTGATAAATAGTCAGTTTGCGCAGGGGAAATGGAGGTAATAATCCAGCAATACCAGGGTCACAGCAAGGGAACCAAGGGTCACAGCCTGAGCGCATGCGCAGTGAGGGGCGCTGAGCGCGCCACACTGGTCAGCGTTAATTGGGAGCGCGTCAGAGCGGAGCTGTTGTCTTCATCGCCTGAAGAGATCGGCCCAGATGAAGTTCGGACGGTATTGTTTATCTCAGACGAATTTTAAGTCATTTTCCTGACTGTGTCATATTTATAGTTTGGTTAGTGGCTATTGCTTTATGTTGTTATGTTTGGTAGTTGGGTTTCTGTTTGT
>NW_021821599.1:0-50254 GCF_901000725.2 Takifugu rubripes | reverse complement strand
GCCACGTTTTGGTTCGGTCGGTGAGCAGCTGGAGGTCCGGCGTTGCGCGTCCCCGATGTTGCTCACCGCGTTTGCCAGGTGAGACCTGTTGGTTTCGCGACGCGCCATGTTCTGCTGTCGGACTGAAGTGAACAATGAAGTTATGGGATAGTCTGACCACTTGTTTGATTCTGCTGAGCGCCGTGCGCGCCAGCGTCTCCCGGCAGCACCCCGCGATGAGGAGAAGGAGCGAGGCGGAGAGTCCGCCGGAGCTCCCGCAGTCGCAGACGCGCCTGGTCCGCTCCGGTATCAGCCGAACCGACTGGGGAGAGGAGCTGGGCGCCCGGAGAGGAAAAGGTAAAGGCTGAGGGCATCAAGGGGCCGAAACAATTCATGAGTCTGGTCAAAAAATAAAGAGAAGTATAATAATGACACGGTTATGAGATGAGAGTCCTCAACGGACTGTATCTCCCTTAATAAGAGAACTATAATTGATTTAATCTGCTGTATTTGACAGCTACATTTTACTATGTTTTAAAAATGATTTCTGCATTATCCCGTTTGTATTGAGTTATTTACTTATTGATTTGTAACCTTTTACACATTATTTGACCATATGAGATTTTAGGCAGGCAGGCAGGCAGGCAGGCAGGCAGGCAGACAGACAGACAGACAGACAACAGACAGACAGACAGACAGACAGACAGACACAGACACTTTATTAATTGACTCATCACAAAGACAAGCGTAACAAATACAGTCATATGTGTTCCAGGCGCCATGGAGGAGGCCTCTCTGAACGAGTATGAAGATGTGGTCAATTTCATCAAAGTGACAATCAGCAGAATACAACACTCCTCCTCCTCCTCCTCCTCCTCCTCCTCCTCCTCCTCCTCCACTGCCCCCTCCCCAACCAAAGACAGTGGCGGGGATCGGCAGGGCCTGAGCGGCAGGGCTCGGCAGAGAAGGCAGAAGACGGGGGTGGGCCGGCTGGGTGACAGAGGAGCCAGAAGAGGGGAGACGGGGAAGAAGGTGAGAGGAGGTCCTGGGAGAGGACAGGGCTGCACGCTCAAACAGATCCACCTCAACGTTACAGATCTGGGTCTGGGCTACCGCTCCAGCGAGGAAATGATATTCAGGTACTGTTCCGGACCGTGCAGGAAGTCCCAGACCAACTACGACAAGATCCTGTACAACCTCGCCAACAACAGGAAGCTCCCTCCCAAAGACACGCCCTCCCAGGCCTGCTGCAGGCCCACAGCCTTCGACGATGACCTCTCGTTCCTGGACGACAACCTGGTCTACCACACTGTGAGGAAGCACTCGGCCAGGAAGTGCGGCTGTGTGTAGGCGACGCGACTCTCGCCCTCTGGCCCCGTTTGAAACCTGATGTCGAGGGGTTTTTGTGTCTTTGAATTGGTCTGAGGGCGAGGGGAGGTTCACTGTTGCTGCAGCTACAAAATGAGGCCAGCATAAATAATAAATATGGGGAGAACAACACGACAGGTGTCATAGCAACCAGCCGTTTGGATCCGTCACCCATCACAATGTGTTGGGACATGCAAATGTAAAACAAATCAGAGATATTTATAAAATATTGAATATAGTAACTTATTGTAATTTATGATGCTTTTATATAAGGAATAAATGTTATTTATTAATGTACTGTGATACATAAGAGTGTGCCAAAGACTTTTAATTGTTTCCAGACATCCAGAAACACAATCCAGGGACAGAGACAGCAAAATTAATTAAACAGGAATTCGGTTGTCCGCTGCGATTGTGCAGTATTTTTCATGGGTAAATGGTCATTCTGGTTAACAGTGAACAAACCCTCTTGATGGCAGAAGGCAAGACTGAGTTCACCATCACTTTATTTTTAATTTTTAAACTGTTAATGGATTGTTTTAGACTCTCTCTGGTGGTTTCATCACGTCGGATTAGTTTGTTTGGGACAGTTTTATCTTATTTTTATCTTATCTTATCTTATATTATCTCAGTTTTATTTTTTTTTTTGCTTCCTTCAACAATCCCAAAGTGAAGTGAAAAACAGGCATTTAGATTTAAGGGGTTAAGCGTGACAAGGCGAGGATTTGGACAGCCGACAGCTTCAGATGTGAGAACAGCGGCTGGCTGCCATGTCACACTTTCACAAATTCCTGCTTTTAACTCCTAAAATCAAACAGGTGAAAATTCTGGGGAACTTTCGTTAAAATTGCTGTGATTAAATTGGGTTTGATGGTAATTGCCCCGAGTTAAGTGCCCCATTAGCTTCCATTAAAGAGAATAAAACCAGCAGAACTCCTATGGAGTCCTTCAGATCGCACGGCAGGGAAACAGACATTCCGGATCCAGATTTAGCGTCTTGCAGATTTTTCTTCCACGAGGAAGACAGATGGCTAAACTCGACTCTTTCTCGGGGAACACCAGAACCGTTTGGACGTCTTTCTGGAAACTGTCCAAAGAATGCTGCATGGAGAACCTCCACTACATATCACACCTCTGGAGGAAGGCGGAGATGATGCTGGAGAACTGCAGAGGGGAGCGAGAGGTCCAGCTGTGGAGAACCAGGTGAGATATCCAGGTGCAGAACTGCAGTTAGATATTCCTAGATATGCAGACCTGACAGAAGACAGCACCAAGATAGGTTTGGCTCATGAGGACATGGAGTTTGGATCAGGATCAGGATCAGGAACAGGAGAAAGATCAGGACAACCTGTTCATGAAAGCAAAAAGTGCAATAAGAGAAGGAAACTGGACCAGTCTTGATTAATAGGCTGGAGATGTGGGGGCGACCTGCTGTCAGGTTCAGGGCAGCCAGAACGAGAAAAAGTTCCACTTCATTTTTTTTAATTGGTTGGACGGATAATTGGGGAGTTCAGCGGCGCTGGAAATCTTGGGAGCTGCCGGTTAGAGGAGAGCATCATTAGTCGGCTGGGGCTGCTGCTCTTTTGTTCCTGGTGTGAGAGGAAGTTGTAATGAAGGCTGATGTTACACGGGGTGAAAGAGGAGCTGGAAGAGATGCTCTTCTGCACAGGTGCTAAATACCTGCAGAGGTCTGCATAATGCACTGATGGGATCGATACAAAACACCAGGATTTGCTTATTACCTGGCTGTTAGCTGGGGTCCACACATGCAGGCGTATAGAAATATATTAAGTAATGAACTCTTCTCCTCATTCAAGAGTTAGATATCAAACAATTAAATACCCAGTTTCTGAGGCAATATGATTTTAATAAACAGTTGCATATTTATGTGCTTTTAGAACCTACAAGGATCTTTTGAGAGAACTAAACTGTGTCTCATCCTACAGACTCATGGTGGGACATGAAAGGAAAAGGAAGGCACAAATAACAAGATGAAAGCATAATATCTCTGCTAGATTAAAGCTGGATACGGATATTTTCTGTATGGTTGTTCTGCAGTAATTTAGGGTAAAGAGGGCCTGTGAAGTCCTCTCCTCCCATGAATTTTACCAGTCCGGCGACAAGGTCATTAAAGGTCAACCTCTCAGACAGATAGAAGCCAGTTTTTGTTGTACCTCAGCCTCCCCAGTCTTGATGGTTTGAAGACTTATATTAGATCACGTCTGTGAGATCAAGTTCTCCTCGTCGTGTATAAATGTTTAGTTTACGAAGGGTAGCAGTTGTGGGCAGAGCAACCACACTGCCAGCAACAAAGAAAGTTTGAAATGTAATCTCAGACACATCAGAGCTGTTGTTGATCTTCATAAGAGATGAATCCAACCACCAAAGCTCTTGAATCTCTCAGCATGATTCATATGATCTAACATCCAGAGGGAACCGTCATGACATATGGAGACATTAAAGCTACAAATTTGAGAGAGTCACACATACATCTTCTTTCAATTCTAAATTACCCCCAAAAGGCTAAAATCCGTAACAGAAAAGGAGGAGAGAAGCATGAGAAAGTTTAGCCGAGTCAAAAGCGAAAGAAAGCAGAGGAGGCCCGGCTGTTCGCGGCTGGAACCGCCGCTGTGCCACAAATTAACATGGAGTAACCACACCTGCCAGTCCACAGACCGCTGGTCTGATCAACACTCGTCAATATTACAACACACACCCATAAACATGTGTTGTCGGTCTGCAGAGACATCCTCTGACCCCTGCGGCAGCACCGTAATCTGAAACAAACACACTCGTTTCCAGACATTCCCAGTTTTACTTCTGCCTTTATTGCTGTTGAGTTTAGTGAGGACGTGGCCGCCTGACGGTTCGCCGTCATTGCACAGGATGAGGACAGTGGAACAGGTAAACGAGTGTACAGGATCAGGTCAGTGTGTGTAAACGTGTTGGCTCGCTCAGATGGTTAATATTCAGGTGCAACCTGAGAACGTGTGCAGGCTCACACCTGAGGCACATCACTGTGTGTGCGTGTGTGTGTTCTTGCTACGTAGTGAGGACCAGTCCATGCATTTTACCCATTAAATGAGGACACTTTGAGACGCAAAGACTGATGGTCTCATACTTTCTGACATGGAGATCACCTGAATCCAGCAAGTCGCTCTCACGTGACTCTGGAGATCCAGTTGCTGGTCAATCAGTATTCCCACTTTCTAAACACTCCAGACAGCAGAGATGGGGGGGAAAAAAGGGATTCACAAAAAATCATTTACATCCACAAATGTGGAAGAAATATGACAATGGGGAGACAAGCGAGGGACGCACCAAGACACACGTGACTACCGAGAGAAGAGGTGAAGGGACGAATAAAAATAACAATAATAACAATAATCTCTGTCGGGTTGCTGAGACCGTTGAGCGTCAGTCATCTAAAGCGTAACCATCAGAACAGAAGGGACCGCGGCTGCACCAGAGTGGAAGCCGTCCGCTCAGAGTGACAACGCTGCATCAAACCGAGACGTTCGGCCTCTAACCTGATGTGACAGGCAGCCTTGAAACGGGCGCGGCGGTGAATGACACTGTCAAAACGGTGGAGAAGCGCAGCCTTCACATCCCGCCGGCTAAGATTTATGACCGAGAAATAAGCATTTGAAATTATTCTCAAAAGATTCTAGGAAACGAGTAAGTTGGCGCTCAGAAACATCCTTTGTTTTCTCTCACATGTGTTCAAAACTGCAATTGGATGCGTCAGGACTCCTCCTTGGGTTCAGTGGCTGATTTCTATACAATGGGAGGAAGTGGAAAAGCTGTTTCTAAATGACGTTGGACACATTTTTTGGACAGGAAGACAAATTTATGGTTTGAACCTGGACATCAGTGGTGGATATCTGAACTACTGCTGTATAAAAGGATTTATTTTTTTTTGGTCAGCAGCTGAAAAACTACAAAAATCCTTCAAACTGCAATTAAACAGTGGGAGAAATTTCCTGGAAAACCATTTCTGTCTGTTTTATTTCCTTTCATAGGATCCGGCTGCATGAGGGAAACGTAATTTGGGGAATAACGGGGTCATTCCCTGGAAGGTCGTAATGGAGCGTGTGTTGACCATACATCAACGCACATTCCTGCCATTGTTACGCACACGGCTCTGCCGCGCTGAGGTACCGAGTAGAACTTGCTCTAATCTCCTTTGTAAACACAGTAGCGGTGTGGTGTAGGTGTGTACTTATATAAGACCCAGACCACCACCTCGCCATCAATATTTCCCCTCCCGAGGAATCAGCGGACCTCTCTCAGTCTTCATCCCGCTGCTCTGATGTCTTAGCATCTTCTGCTAATGTCTCCAGGCCTGCATCAGCTAACACATGACTTGGCTTTCTAACATTAAAGAGTGTAAAGGTGTGTGTGGGGTGTCAGGGTGTGTGTGTGTGCTCCCTGGTGGTAAAGGAAAGAATATCCAGCTTCCTCAGTAAACGCCAGACTGGCATGTGCCCCTCAACCAGCAGCCACAGAAGCTGCATGAAAGCATCACAACAACGCTTGTCCTCCTAGTAAACACTAGAAGATCCGTCTTCTTGGAGACTGGAGGAAGACCTTCAGGTGTGGCTGCTGGTGCTCCTGGATGCCCCCTACATACCCCTTCCTTTGGAGGCTTTTCAAGACCTCCCCACTAGGAAGACCCACAACGTGCTGGAGAGCCTACACCTCCCATCTGGCACGGGGATGGTTTGGATAAACCCTACGTATTCAACCCCCCCCCCCCCCCAAAGCATTTATCTGTTTGCCCCCTGAGGTGAACAGACCTCAGAATCCCGCTAGACCAGATTATAACTCACAGCCAGGAAAAAAGCAGAAAGCAACCAGTCCAAACTTCTGACTCGTAGCCCCTCTTCAACCCCCCTCACAGACTGGGACGACCTCCTTGCGACCCCGCGGGGTGCCTCAGTAACCCCCACCCAGACCCGAGTGAGCAGAGACAGAGCTGGTGGAAACCTGATATCTCCCTCCGCATCACATAAAAAAAAGCCTTTTGCAAGTATAATGTGTGTGGAAGCACGCGGGAGCTTAGCATGAACAAATGGCACACAAGGGAGGACACACACGCGCGCGCACACATGCACTCACGCACTCGTGCACACGTGCACACCGAGGGCTGCAGTTATGTCCTCCATCCTGACCAATACACATCTTTTTAAGATTAGCCACAAGGGCAAATAAAGTGTTGATCTTTGCGATGCTTCTGCCCTTTCACCTTTAACGTAGACAAACCAGCAGCCAGAAAATCGTCCACCTGACTTACTGTAGTAATAAGCATTAACTAAGGGTTAATTACTGTGGAGTCTGGGCCATTACCTCTTATCTACTATGTGTGACATTAAAGCATAGATAACATCACCATTATGTAATGAGTTCATATAAACGTATTTGATTTTAACAACATTTTAAGGTGTTAAATCAAAGTACGTAGTTTTATCTTGAGTTTTCCTTGATTTTATGGAAGATGTCAAACACTATTTTGCCTTTTTGGCATGAGGACAAACCGTAAGTGAAACTGAATTTCTATATTATTGAGGCGTCTCCGCTTTGTGTGCCGTCTCTGACACGGAAACTGCTGCTCCGTGCACTTGTGAGCTGCTCACTCGTCGACCCTATTATTGGACAGAAAACGGCCTGATTGTTCCGCTCTTCACCCGCCGGGCTCGATGGGAGCTGTCGGCGGGTGCGTGGAAGTCATACAGGAGGCCGCGACAACAGTGGCGCGATGAGAGAGAAGCAACCACCAGTCTCCCAACACCCGTCTGGACAGAGGGCTCGTGGATCCTGTCAATCTATTTGTCACCTCTAAAACCTGATGTGAGGAAACCTTGAATGTATAAAGACAAATGAACTAAAAGAGTGTGCACGTGACTAAAGGTGGGCAGAAAATAAACAGGTTTTATAAGTTCAAGGGAAAAGTAAGAATCAAACTCTGAGGTTTCTTTAACATTGTGTGTGTGTGTGTGTGTGTGTGTGTGTGTGTGTGTGTGTGTGTGTGTGTGTGTGTGTGTGTGTGTGTGTGTGTAAGATTAAAAAAGGAAAATCACATGACAGAGGAGCACAGGGGGATGCGTTATTATTCCTGTAAATGTCTATTATTGTTATTAATGACTCCAGCGGCCATCAAACAAGACGCGCGGGATCTTGTTTTTTTCTTGGGTTTTTCCACTTCCGAATCGTATTGCAGAGGGTTGCGGCGCTTTTTGCGCTATAGCAGAAGTCCGTTTGACTTCTGAATCTGGAGACAATTAAATGTTGGAGCGCGGATCAAAATGCCAGAGCTGCTCACAATGGAAGTCTAAAGAGAGAGATTTCAATATAAGCTGATGTTTTGACAAGAAGCCGAGAGAAAGAAAATAGCAGAGAGCAAATGACAGTGCTCTCGTGTGTGTGTGTGTGTGTGAGTGTGTGTGTGTGTGTGTGTGTGTGTGTGTGTGTGTGTGTGTGTGTGTGGGAGAGAGAGCGAGAGAGAGACTTCTTCTATTTGCTATGTATTGAGTACCAAAATATACATTCTACTAGTAAAGGGAGAGCATTTATCAAAAGTGGGCCCATAACTTCAAAGAACTGTGGGAGTAAATCATGGATTTAGTTTAGGGTTTAGGGTTTAGGGATGGATCAGGGTTCAAGATCAGGTCCAGGAAAAGAATAGATCCTGTCATCCACATCATCAAACAGTGTTTTTAAAAAAAAAAAAAAAAAATTAACTTGGTGAAAGGAGTAGATTAGACCATAAGAGGGATTTTTAAGAGCACTAACTTTCATTAGACTCTTGGATAAAATTAGATTAAATTAGGGTTTAGGGTTAGAACGTAGAGGTAAAGGGGCAGCAATGAAAAAGTGCTGTAAAATCATCACACACAACAAAAGATAAGCATGCAAACAACGATCCATCTAATCCAACCATGCACGCTGCCCTCCAAGGAAAACTTTAAAGAAGGAACATTTAAAGGAAAGAACATATAAAAGAGAAAGTTATAGAAGCTTTCAAAGGGTGACAGGGGGATATATTTATGGGTGGCCAAGCCTGAGATGATGATGGCCGGTAGGGTGTGAAGGTGGCCAAGGTGAGCTCCCGCTGTAGTGAGTTCTGGGTTTCACCTACAGTGTGTAGTGTGTATGGCAGAGGGTGAATGTGGTGATATCAACTATGATAGTGGTGCGGATGGATGTGGAGCCGGGGGGGGGGGGGGGGGGGGGGGGGGGGGCTGTGCCAGTCTATGAGTTGTGAATGAATTTCCTGTTCCTATAGTGCTGGCTGTGGAGGACAGGTGGAGGTGTGATCTGGAAGGGTTAGGGTTAGGGTTAGGGTTAGGGTTAGGGTTAGGGTTAAGGTTAGGGTTAGGGTTAGGGTTAGGGTTAGGGTTAGGGTTAAGGTTAGGGTTAGGGTTAGGGTTAGGGTTAGGGTTAGGGGTTAGGGTTAGGGTTAGGGTTAGGGTTAGGGTTAGGGTTAGGGTTAGGGTTAGTGGTTAGGGTTAGGGTTAGGGTTAGGGTTAGGGTTAGGGTTAGGGTTAAGGTTAAGGTTAAGGTTAAGGTTAGGGTTAGGGTTAGGGTTAGGGTTAGGGTTAAGGTTAGGGTTAGGGTTAGGGTTAGGGTTAGTGGTTAGGGTTAGGGTTAGGGTTAGGGTTAAGGTTAGGGTTAGGGTTAGGGTTAGTGGTTAGGGTTAGGGTTAGGGTTAGTGGTTAAAGGGGGTTTGTTATCATGTTTAGGGTTAGTTCAGGGAGCTCCTCACAAAGATAGAAGTACAAGGCAACGTGTGTGTGCGTGCATGTGCGTGTGCACACGCGTGTCTGTTTCCAGTCTCCCACATCTGTACAGCAGAATATTCCATGTTGGATGGTGACATTAACCCATGACTAGCCCTCACATTAACGCCTCTTGGCTCTGCCTCTGGGCCACTGAAAGTCTTTTGGTCCCAGAGGAAGCCACAGCTTGGTCCCTCCACAGGTCAGGGACCAGGAAAACAGAAACCCTCAACTCTTCTTCTCCTCCCGTGTTGTTTTCCCCATGGCAACACACACCCACCCGATCTTGGCCCTCCCCTTCACTACGGAGAAGCCCAGGAGAGTCTCCCTCGCTGGGGTCACATTGAATGTTCACGCAGGAACGTCCAGAGCATTAAAAATTCATCACGTGATGCTGCGAGCGCGCTGACCCGAGCACAAACCGGCCCGGGCCGACCGCAGGAGAACGGAACATGTGAAGAAGCACAGAAAGAGGAAACAGACACAAACAATCGTCCCGATGCTGAAATAAGCAGGCAGACTCCTGCAGAGAGCGTCACACGCACTCAGGCCACCGTGCACACGCCTCGGGGGGGCGGAGGGATACACAAATCATGATGTTCATGTTCACACACATGCAAAGAGACATGCAGTCTGTGGAGGGGGGTTTATGGATGCCACCTGTCCACACGGGATCAGATAAACACTCCCCGGTCCTGTTTGAACAGAGTTTTTAACAGTACCAGCCTTCCCCTGTTTCTTTAACTTGCTGCACATCCCCATGACACCGGCACACACGTGCACGCACATTTCTGCTCAGTGGTGGAAGTAATCCATCACATTTTTCATTCCCTCGCTCCGCGGAGCCCCTCACAATCACCTCATCTCTCCTCATCACATCTGCCAAAACATTTCTCTCACGCTCGCACCGTTTTCAAACACTCCCTCTCGTGAAAATGTCTCTTTCTTTTGTCTTTGTCTTTTTCCTCACCGTATTGACACCATGTGGAGTTCAGGGTGCAAGCGACTCCTTAGATCTCAACTCATTTTTTAAATTTGTTCTTAGCTGACAAGAACAGGGCTTGCTAGTTTTCTAATGAATAAATTAGCCAATTTCTTACCATTTACTTCTAAATTGTTAGCAGCGTCAGGGCTGGAGAAAACACCATCAATCACCAAGCGACATCAGCGAGAGCAACCGCATCAGCAAGCTGACATCTTTGTTGAAAAGGCCCCTCTGGACCCCTGAACAAAAATGGTACACAGACATTAGATGCAGTGAGACCCCTTCAATACAGCTTGGAAGTATTTCTAACAATAGCAAGATGCCATGATTGAGTCTTTATACAAAATATAAAATAATTAATTATAGTATATTTTAGATAAGCGTGCTAATGTTGAATATTAGACACGTGTGGATGCATGGAAATATAAAAGTGGAGTGGTGCAGACATGATAAAGGTCCATATCTGTTTTTGGAGCTACAGAGTTGTAGACAACACGGGGTCTTTCATTAAATTAATGAGTGGGATTGGATTTCTTTTGGCAGATTATACGGACCTTAATTATGCACAAAAACACTGTAGTATGAGTCGTATGGAAACTATTCCAAATGTTTATTCATTTGCCAGAACAGTATCTAATCCAGCAAAAGTCCTGCACTCAGGTTACTGGCCTCTACTGCTAAACACACCGCAGCTTTGGCACTGTTTATCATAGAATAGACTCGATAACGGGGGACAGGTTCGAAAATCTTTACAACGGCAGAAGTGTGTTAGTAGATCAAATGAAACATTTACAGGCTGCTCAGAACCTGCATCATTTAACCTTTAGACCTCTGACGCCGCATTATTATCCCACTTTGATAAAAGGACAGTTCCAAACCATAATGTTGAAAAAACTTTATTGTAACATTAAAGAATGGTTAGAGAACATGAATAAGAGTGAGTGGAAAAACAGAAACACAAAGAAATGATGTGGATTTAGTTTTTTTTGCAAAGTCTGAATGCAGCGTGTTGGCGCCTCCTGGTGGACACGAGTAGCTCACACAGACCAAAAAATAAGTGAACAATAAAATAATCATTGACAAAAACACAAAAGAAGCCTCTATCCTCTCCGTGTAGAAAAGTTGGCCTTACGCACAAATTTACAAACTGTTTGCCTTGGAGACAAAGTTCTCCAACGTTTCCTTCAGCTTCTGTAGAACACTGTCGTCTTCTTCTACAGCTTTGGAGCAGAGACGCTGCACGCGGCTGTGCAGATCCTCCAGACACTTCTGTTGTTCGGGAACCAGAGCACAACTATTACACACTTATCAGCAGGTATCAAGTTACCAAGTCACGCTAAAGTTACCTCTGTAATTGACAGGTGGTTGGCTGCTGTGGTGAAGACGGACGCCATGTTGTTGGCGACTGTCCGCCTCTCCTCGTTGGTCTCCTGCAGCACCAGGTGGTACCTGAGGAGAGCACGACCACGTGAATCAGCTGCCGTGGACAGCGCAGAGACGCGCGCCATTAACGACGGTACTCACTGTTGTTGTGATGCCTTCAGTTGCTGCACAGCCCCGTCATACCCATGATTCACCTTCTTCTCCAGGAGCTTACGATGGTTCTCCACAGACTCCATCTCCTCTGCCCAGCCCTGCTCCTCGCGGGCCAGCTCCTACGTGCAGAAAGCTCTTGTTAGCACACATGAAGTCTGGCGAGACTGAACATTTGCCGTCGCGTACAGTACCTGAATTTCACAATCCAAGCGTTCATCCAGCTTCCGGATCTGCTCTCTCAGCTGCTTTATGTCATTGGATTTGTCCATGGTGTTGGAATTCACCTTAAAGATGTAGGCACACATATTAAATACTCAATCTGGAAGCTTTCCCCCCTGATACATCCTTCCAGTCAGCAATAGAATTTGGACAGGAAGGATCAATGTTTTAGTTGCGCCAGTAGAAAAAGGAAAACCGCGTTACTTGTTCACAAGACTCCTCCAGACTGAGTTTCATGTTGGCCAGTCGACTGTTCTCCTCCTCGACGTCGCTGATCAGTTTTCTCAGAAGCATCTATGAAAAGCGGCAGCTCAGAATTAGAATTGGTGGCCTCGCACTCTCAAACAACCGTCCTCATAACACACCTGTATCTGCGTTTTATGCTGCACGGTGTTGTTGGATCCACATTCGAACGGCCGGATCTCGAAGTCATGACCGCAGGCGTTTTCTGCTGACAGCGGTATCAGCTTTAGTTTACGGGCCAGCTTGTGGTACTCAGACAGCCTCAGCTCCGCCTGGGTTCAGTGCACAATGACAGGAGATACGTGAGGGGTCAGGGGGAGGCGACAATCGGCCATTAAGTGTTCCAAACACGGTGGCGGCGAATGGCGCACCTTCTCCTTGACTTTGGCCAGAGCGATCTCCTCGTTCCACTTGTGCTGTTCGGCATCTTCCAGAGACTTGTTGAGGCTGGTGATAGTCTGCTGGAGTTCCCTCTTCTCTCTGTTGATCCTCTCCACATCAGCAGGAGTAAACTTCTGGTTCTGCAGCTGGACCTGCAGGGCGTCCCGCTCGTGTTTTAGAGACTCCAGGTGACTGACTGTGGAACAATGAGGAACCAAATGTAATCCTGGACATATTCCACAGGTAATTATTAAGAAATGGAACAACTTCAGATTTACCGGTGTTCTCTAGCTCATTAGTCAGCTCGGATACTTTGTTCTCCAAGTTGGCCTTAAATGAGTCCAGGCTGCTCCGGTAACTCTGGAGCTGCTTCAGGTCTGTCTGCAGCTTCATCCTTTCCATCCGCTTGGTCATGAGACGATCCTGAGCAGGGGACAGAGAGAGAACGTCACTCTTGCTTCTGTAAAAGTGAACAGGATGCACAGATTTCAACTCATCTCACCGTGTGGCTCTCCTTCTCCAGTCGCTCCATCTCCTCACTCAGTATTTGCTGCTTCTCCTCCATTGAAGACAGCAGAGCTTCATCAACATTGTAGAGTTTCTCTGTGAAAACAATGATACAACTTTCATTTTGTATCTAAAAACTAGGCATTTTCAACTTAGTTGTATGAGTCATATTGGTGGCAGTCCTCACTCAATTTTGAGAGGAAAAGTTCCTCCTCATCCTCAAATGAGTCTTCACCCTGCATGAACTTGGAGTACGTCTCGGCTGTGTAGTCCAGGAAGAGCTGTACATAAAACATGTAAAACAGACCGCTTGACAAGAGTTTTGCAGTATTTAAGCGATGACATTTGCACCCAGAGGTTCAAAACCTTGTTATATTCAGCGCCTTCTTCGATGTTGTCAGTGTCCTCGCAGAAGTCACTGAACAGCAACTCCTGCTTGCTCAAACTCCACTTGATCTGATGGAGAACACACACAGTGCTGCTTTTAATCAAAGTCATCCGCAACATGTAGGATTTACGTCATCAGCACGAGCGTTGCCCACCTTGACATTATCAATCAGCCACATGAGTGCGCCGAGGGCCTGCGGCCATGTGTGAGGAGCACCAACAGAATACATGGAAGACTTGGAGAGAACAAACGGGTACCTTGAATTAGACGGGGAGAAATGAGACAGCGAGCACTGTTATGATAAACACACATTAATTATCTTATCTAATATGAGAAAATTCCATGTTGCATTTAAAATACTTAATATTTAAAAAAAAAAAAAAAAAAACACTTCACCTCAGGGATTTTAAAATGGCTGGAACCTCCTCCTCAACTTTTGAAGTTGGCATCTCAAATGTTGGGTCTAATTGTCGGTAGATGAATTCAAACACCTTTACAAACTCCTTGGTTGAGGGAGACTGAAGGGTCTTGGATGACAAGGTGCCTGTGTAACCCTGTTCAGTCAGAAACTAGAAAAATATGACAGAGAGCATGGAGATCAAATAATTGACTCCCAGTCATAATAACAACCATCAGTGTCCCTTGGTCGAGATGACCTGTCAGCAGCCTCTGTGCATAAGCAAGTTCAACTTTCAAGAAGTGTTGTGTTGGTAGAAACAGAATGTTGAAAACGTTGTGGCCTTTACCTCGTGCAGCTGTCTGATGCACTGCTGCACAAAGGACTTGTCATGCAGAGGCCTGGAATCTTTAATCTTCTCAGTTCCACCAAACCCGGACATGGTGCTGTTGCGAGGCATGCTGGCCCCGCTAGTGCTGCAGATTCAAAATAAACACCCAAATGTCTCTTTGATAAAAACATCACACTATGTTGAGTCAAAATATTGTTTACGTACCGGGGACCAAAGAAACTGGTTCTCCTCTCAGAGGTCACAGAATTTGGCTTAGGTATGTTGAGTTTACCAAACGAAGGCTGTTTACTGGAAAAAGAATGTTTTCCAAAATTAAAAAAGGTCAGAATTCTATTTTCCATTACACATATAATAAACTGGAAGCCTCCCTAAAAGAATATTCTACCCACAGATGAGCTCAGTCCACGTTAAAAGTATATTTTATATGCAACCTTTTATTTGAAGCTGTTCAACAGGAATTCTATGAATGGCTAAAAACGTTATGCTAAACCAAAACAATGTTGTTTTGTTCATTGTTTAGACTGAACCAACCTCTGGGGTGTTGCATACACCATGCTCATCCTGTTGTTGTCCAGCACTCGCATTGGCAGCTCCGATGGTCTGCCTGCTCGACTCAACCTTCCACTGGACACAAATGATGGCGAATTACCGTCATGGTTATAACGCAACAAGTCTGTCAGAACAACCATCCAGGCTACATTTATTTGCATGTCAAGCAGACAGATGGCTGACGTTAACGATGTTACATACGTCTGGAAACGTAAACCCCTCTGGTAAAATTACAACAAATTGTAACTGTTAATGTGGTCGTATCTAAAAATTAATTAGCAGAGGCTAACTATGGCTAATGTTGTTTAGCTACACGGCTGCTCGCTAATATCTTAAAAACGATGAACGTGTAAATTTGGAATACCTATGACGCATTTTTAGCAAATGTTTGTTTATGTTTAAACAGATTTCTTACGTACCGGTCCATAGTTGTGTTTAGAATGTTATTGCTGAGCGAATAGATGCAGCATCCGAACGTACAATAAGCCCCCGCCAAAAGTTTAAATCCGGAAGACGATGACATCAGACTACGGAAAGCCATTTGGCCCAAGAATCCCAGCGCGCCCGTATCACGAACCGCACAATCTCACACAATACGCAGGGAAAAGTAAAGCGGGTACATTGTTTACCCGGTTTGACCGACCATTAGTGCATAAACCCTAAAGTATAAATTCCTACATGTCCTCTGAGAAAGTATAATACAGGGATATTGATTGCTGACTTTATTTCTGCCTCACAAGTACAGCTCTTTAAAAATATTAAATTTCAGAAACTACTGGAAGTCAACCCATGTTGTCTAATAATACAGGAAATATAAATATATAGTATTAAATACTCTTAAACAAAATAAAATAGATGGTGGATTTGATGCCCTGAATTGAAACACATGCATTAGCTCTTTACTGTCAGATCCGTATGTGCTTCAGCGATATTCAGGTCCTAAACTAGTTGTAGAACGAAAAGATCAGATTAACAGTTTGAGCAGACAAGTGACAAAGAGAAGTAGAAAATTTATTGCAGTATTTGTTCCACTGAAAGGGTATGATCCCCTTTCCTCTTATTACTGGGGTGACCTAATACAACAAAATCTACATTTACAAAATATCCTGCTGCAATAGGCCACATATACTGCATGCGTAGTTTGAAATAGAATAAATTATATCCAGAGGACTCTGCCATTGTACAGCATGGACAAATAAAAGTGAACAAAATAAAAATTCTTATTTTTTCTGTTTCTTCAAATATCTAAAGGCTAAAAGGAAAAACCATCAGGGTGCTAGTAGTATAATAAACTCCAAAAACACTTTAATAAGAACATCAAAAAGACTAATTTCCAACATTCACTTAAGGTTTTATTCTTTTTACAACTTTTTTGTCTTCAGAGATATAAACATTTTAGTTTTGTTGTGTTAAACTATGATACAGTGGGAGTAGAAATGAGCAACTAGAATCTGCTGCACAACAGCGAAGGAGCTCCCACAACAATGTTGACAAAACATTTCCCTCCAGGTCTCTTTTCTGATAGCCTTTTTAAGGGATAATTTGGGTGAATTATTCCTTTAATGCCTCCTGGATTACATCCTCTTGTACACAAATTCTGAGCAGTTCCTCTAATATAAGAAGTCTTATGTTGTGTGTTGTTTTCATTTTTGCAAGAATAATCAATGTAAAACAATGTAGTGTCAAATATCCTTGCTCTCTTGTTTTCTTACAAAAATTGGGGAGAGGAGGGTAGGAATCCAGTGAAGTTTGGCTGTGTTGTTGGAGGTGGCATGTTGAGGAGGAGGAGTAAGAGTGGGGAAAGGAGGACTTCTGATAAAGTAAAAAAAAAAAAAAACTCCACACAGGAGGCATTAGCTAGCCCCTCCTTCCCGAGCTGCATACAGTGAGCGTAAAGTCTGTACTACTTTGTTGCTGAGTTTGTGGTTGCTGGTCAAGGCAATCTTCTTGTAAATGATGTCCGACTCCTTAATAGTGTCCACCCAAGGCACCAGTTTGCGGCCATCGCGTTTCTTGGCCTCGGCCCAGGGCCCCGAGTAGGAGCCCGCCATCCAGTGGATGCTGTATCCACTGCTGGTCTTCTGGATAACTCGAGCTATTTGCGGCCGATCCTTGTACTTGGGGCAGCACAGCGCAATGACGTCCATGGCCTCCACTGTCTCACTCATTCGGCCGGGGTCCAAGGAGTCGCCCGCTCGCCTTGACTTTCGAGACGACTGCACAGACAACAGAAATATCAAAGTTTTAAAAAATAAAAATAAAAAATAAAAAAACAACTATATAATTGTGCATGTGTGTATTTCCAGACAGGAAAATTAAGACTGAAAGCATCTCACCCCTGGGGTCCTTTCATCGCCGTCACTGTCATCATCATCAGTCTCTGGTCCTGCCTGATTGCGCGGACTGGGTCCCAACAAAGGGCCAGAACCCCCCAGGAGAGCGTTTATGGCTTTGTTCTGATATTCGCACTAACAGATGCTTCTCCCTCTTCATCTTCTTCGTCCGGGTCAAGATGTTCCATCAGAACCTTGAACTGTGTGAAGAGGAAGAAGAAGAAACAAACAAACAATGAGATAGGAATGGGGGACAGCAAACAAGATTCTGTCAAAACACCTTAAAAATCTGTATTTCTTTCTATTTATGCTACTTAAACATATCAAGTCTATACAATCCCACAATTTTGGTTGAAAATGTGTAAAGCAGACATCAGAAGTAAAGCAAAGTTTGATGCAGATGCACAACTTACATCTAGGTATTGTCTGACTATATGCCTCTTGACATCATTTGTCAGAGAGGCATGAGCCATGTTGTTGGCGATGAAGTCGAGGGTTTGTCGAGGGTAAAAGTGAACGGTGTTTTTTCTGTTCACTGCCTTATCGTACACCTTGGCTGATTCTGTCGGAGAGTACTTCTGAATTTTACTGCAGGGAGAGAAATGGGTGAGCTACAGGAGTCTAAAGGTACAAAAATGTGATCATTGTGAAGACTTTACCTGTCAGAGAATCCATACTGGTTCTTTAGATGCTGTTTGAGCACCAGTAGCAAAAGGATACCCTGAACTGCATTAGCAAAGTCTAATAGACCCATGGGGTTGTCTGGGAGGAGGCTCATTACTTTATCCACATCGTCCACATTCAGATCATCCAGATCTGACTCAGAGTCCGAGCTGTTTGCAGCAAGTTTTTTGGCCTTTTTAGGCCGCCGTACCACATCGTTATTGTCACTGTCATCATCGGTGTTGCTGTTTGCTTCATCATCTGTCCTAAAGAATCGCAGTTCATCCTCTCCTCATCTCTGCCATCCAGAGTGTTCTTCCACTCTTTTTTCACCTTGCGTCTCGGCTCTTTTAGCAGAAACTGAAGAGAAAAAGACATTCATGTGTCTTTTTTCCCCCTTTTTAACAGTCTCAAGTTGGAGACTAACCATGCAAGTTGAAATCAAAGTCGTTATCATACCTCTCTGAAGGTTTGCAAGAGGTTGCTGCCAGAAACAGAAAGGGTGATGTCTATATGGTGCATAATGAAGAGAGGCTCCTCTTGGCTCTGGTATGGAAACAGGCAAGGTTGTCTGCTATAAACAACAGCATGTTTACCTCCGTTTTTCTGAAAGAAAGAAAGATTCTTTGTTGTCACATGTTGGGGAAAAGCTGAGGCAACTATAACCGGTTGCTTAAAGGATTACACACTCCTCATATTGTATACAGGCTGTAAAACAGATCATCAGGCAGCATAACAGCCCCCCCTGTGTGTCTAAACCTCATGGTGTATTGTGACTGCGCACTATTAGAATATTAATTATACTTTGAATAAGCAAACCAGTCAGTTTTGATAAAATGAAGGAAAATAATAAACAAAATCACCCTTTCAGTCCAGCTTTGATTTTCTAATAACTGAAAGCATTACTAACATCAGAAGAAACGTAGCTATCCTTGCTGCCAACCGTTACTTTGAACACAATGTGGAAAATAAACTCAAAACAAGAAAAAAAGGGTTTCACTTGGCGCACTGTTAACGAAGGAGTTATTTCATTTTTAGCCAGGAGATATTTACAGAGAAGGATAAATAGTGACTCACAGCGCTGTCATCAAAAAGGTTCAGCAGTGAGATGAGGAAAGCCCGCCGGTGCTGTCGGTTCCCTCTGATCATAGTGAAGAGGTGGGAACAGAGAGCTGAGTGGGTCTCATCCTGCCGGAAACCTCTTATGATGGTCTTACGAGACAAATTTGATGGCCTGCTGCAAACTGTACGACATCTTCATCCCAGCAACCGCCTTCATCTGCATAAGAGTATAGTGGAGAATAGAACCCGACACTATCATAAAAATGCTTCCCATTATTTTGAAATATAAAATAAATAAAATCAGCGAAACATCAATTCACAAAAGTCTGACTCACATGGATGAATCCTGTGTATTTCTTGTCAATCTCCACCAGCTGCTGGTCAGCTTTGTTCCTCATGCTAGGCTCTGGGTCTGTTCCCATGGCAATGAGGTAGGGTACACACTGCACAGAAGGCACCATCAGGATTCATGTTAAGAATACTTCTCAGAGAGTTTATACACCATGTGCAGGTTTTCGTTAATGATAGCAGGATGTTAGAATTTACTTGAAGTCAATGTACCTGTACAGGATGGATGAGACCCTGGTTGAGCGTGAGAGCAATGACGTTGAGAGCAAAGTGCCGTACGCTGGACTGACTGTGAAAAAATGCCTCCAACACCTGTTTTAGATACAGCTGCATGATGGAGCTGCTCATCCCTGATGAGATGTCTCCCATTTCCTTCAGATCCTCCTGCTTGGACAGCTTTTTCCCTGCAAGGAGACAAGTGCTGCTTAATCATTCTTCAAACATGTCAGGATTTTATACCAACAAGCTCAACCCAAACACACACGCTCTACCATCAACAACAACGAAAATATTTACACTCTCTGTCTGCCTCCTGCATCCGTGTGTCCTCCTCCTGAAGATATGTCTGGAGGTTTTTGAGGATCTGGATTTTGAGGTTGATGGAGGAGGAGCTCTCAGCCAAAATACCGTTGTACAAAGTCTTGACCTCTTGTGCAAACATCTGGCTGGGATGCATGATCACAAGGAAGCCTAAAAGAGATACGGCAAAAAAAACATCAGAAAACAGCCTTTCAGTTCTTTTTATCAATGGCTCAGTTACACCACATTCCACACATTCAATCTGAGGAGACACGTTTGCACATTAAATATAAAATCTATGCTAGTTAAAATTAATATAAAGTATAAAATGTGTTCTTGCCTAGGCCAATGATAGCTTTGGTCTTTACTTCCTCATCTTCATGTTTGGTGAAGTACAGCAACAGTTCCAAGACTTTGTCCTTGATCACAACCTGTAAAAGATACATACAGATTTCACTGGAAGGGAATAGTTTTCCGTCTATGGACAAAAAACTGTTTTGAAATTGTCCCTTTTCCTTCCTGGATACAAGTTCAACAGCTGCCATTATTGATGCAAATTGTACTACAACTGACTGAGCTAACAGAATACAAAGGAAATCACCAGTCACAACATTTGTTGCAGTGATAACCCCACTACATGACTTTTCATAGTCTTAATTTGAAAAAAAATATCAAAAATATCATTGATGAAATAATCCTACCTTGTTACTGCCCTTGAACTCCTCCAGATCAAAATCAAAATGACGGGCCAGAGCACCCACGGTGAAGAGCGATCGGAGTAGGAAAGGCTTGTTCGCTACCAACGTTGTGCTGTTAGGATCTTCATGATGCTGTAGCTTCAGCTTGTTAAGTGCACCTGAAAAAAAAAACATTATTTCTTTGCACACTACCAAACTCTACCCCAAACCTATAGTACACAAGTATTCTATACATTTGTTGTGATCAAACGCAGCAACTTTTCAAGCTCTTTCAAGGGTCATTTTCAAATCTTTCCAGCGCTTTCCTGCTGGGGTGAAATGCATATCTACAGAAAACACTTGCACAGAGCGATGGTAGCTCAGCCCGTTGGGAACTGGACTGAGAAACAGAGGGTTATTGGTTCGAGCCCCAGTGCAGACAAAACATGGAAGATGTTGTGGTAGTAGGGGAAGGTTCCAGGACACCTTCAGAGCACTGCTGAGGTACCTTTGAGCAAGGTAGCGAGCCCAGAAATTCTCATGTAGGGCCCTGCGATGAACTTACAACTCATTACGGGGTGGATCCTGGCTTTGCCCATTGTGTACCCTCCCCAAGCCCCCGAGAGGGATAAAGCAGTTAAGAAGATGAGAAACAGTTGGGATTTCTAAAACTAACATTATGCTAAATAATAGCAAAACATATCATTCCAGCACTTCTTAGACCTTGGAAACACACTGAAAATGGAGCATTTTTAGGAATTTCAAGCACTGATGGCAACCATATTTTAATTAGATTTGAATGATATCTCACCATAAAATCTGTTGAAGCAAGCCCACACAAATTTGTAGTTGTGAGTAACTTTATTGACAACAGCTCCCAGACAGCTGACACAATGCTGCACCACCTGCATAAACAAATGATAAAATTTCACAACCTGAACAATACTCTCTTGTGATGAACCTTCGTGTGAGACAAACTTTTATTTACCGTCATTCCATATTGATGATAAGCTTCATGAGTCTTCCTCAATTGGTGGCAAGGAAAGTTTCACTGGGGTGCTCCATCAGAGGAAACCACCAGCTCCAAGATCTTTGCCACATTACAGATGACCATGAAGTCATTGGCAGTCTGAGAAGGAAACCCACAGTAACCACGATTAAAATTTGGTTGCATGTGGCAATAAAACGCTAGCTAAAAACTAACAATAATAGACAGGGAAATTATTTCAAATCATGCAATTGTATTTTCTTCAAGTTTAGAAAAGGAATGTTATAGCAACAGAACTTACATTACACTTTGTAGTCAGGTAGGGTTGCATGGTCATGGCATGTTTGACCATCAGCTGGGCCCTGATCTTGCTGAACAAGTACAAGGTGGTGATACATGCCACCAAACCGTGTTGAGTTCACACCTTTACTTTCTACAATGAGAAGAAAAACAAATTTCAAAATAAATAAAATGCTAATACTCCATCAAACTAGGTTTTTAATTGAAATGATTTTGTTGAAAAGGACCTAATCACATGTTGCCATTGGCCAAGCGTATTGCAGTAAAAGAGCAATTATGTTACCTGCAAGAGACTCCTCGTACTTCAGGATGTGTTCAACCAGATTGTCAACAAGCTGCACACAGGCTTTTTTTGGCTGGTTTGTATGACGCGTCTTCTTTCAGACTTCAGAAGCTAAAGCAAGCAAGACAGTGTTCAATTAACAATACACAATTAATTCAATTTCCTTTAGGTAAAAATCACAACACACAAATACAATCCTTACATTCTGAAAGAAGCTGCTCAAACCAGTCATAGCCAGTGTCCCGACAAGCTGCAACCTTAGAGATACAAAGATGCAAGATTGAAAATACAACAGCTACACAGGCAGAACATGGAAAACTGTGTTGGCCTTTACACACACACATGAAACAAACACCAAAACAAACACAATTCAAACCTACCACATCAGTGATGTTGAGGATCTTTCGAGTCATGGTCTCTTTGTCATGGGCTGGAGTTGGTGTAAACCACAACTTCTGGAATGTCTCATTGACTAGTTTCTGTAAGATATAGGTTTATGCGTCTTTGGTTTTGGGGTATTGTATAAAAATAAATGCATTTAATATCACCATTACAGAATAGAATTAAGAGGAAAACAGAGGTAATTACATACCTTTATACCTTCCTCATCATTGACCCTGCGAATCATCTTCACACACATCTCAGTAATTTTACTGAATGCTGGCTGTTCCAGGCAAATGTCTCTGAGGATTTTGATCACCCGTTTCCTGACGCTGATACCAGTGTCCTATATCAAAGATAAAATAAAACTTTGAAAAAGGTCCACCAACCAAGACACCAAAAACAGAAATTCCTTTATTTGGAAAACTAGTCTGCGTGAGGTGCAATGACAACTGTCCACCAATAGATGGCACTTCAAGCCCACAAAGAGAATGAACTTTTCATGAACCCTTGTCAACATTTCCATGACAACAGCACAACAATTTCCAATGCAGCCTGTTTCCAGTGCTGAGCACAAGAGGTACAATGCTACCAAGTAGATCTTCATTTCATTCATTACTGTTTTGCACCGTTATATTTTCTTGCTGCAATTAATCTTCCTATTAAATTTAATCAGGCAAGGAAAAATCAAACACCAAACAAGCATAATTTAAAGTAACTTTAAGCATCTATTTACTATGCAACAAACCCCCAAGGGAGAAAGATTTTTTTTTTTTTTTTTAAATAACCACAAAAGTCATGAGTGAAGCCATCACATTCGGAGCTTCCGACATATAAGGTCTTGCAGGCAAATCACCAAATCCAATTATGGCTGAAGACCACGAGGGCCACTCTAGTCATAATTTTCCTGTGGGTCACCAAAGTATGAGTAAGTTGCATAATTCAAATGACCCTCAAGGTTTTGTAAATAATCTCCATATATGTTTGCATGAAAACAGTTGCTGGACACAACATAAGTGCGGCTTTATGGCAAAAGTATTGCGAGACATCTGATGGCATCTTACCAGTATCCTTTCTATGAGCATGTCATAAATACTGCTCAGTAAGTTTTGAGGTCTGCTGAGAACAAATCTGCCCCAATAAATCCACAGCTGCCTCTCTCACGCTAGTAGAATTGTCCATCAAACGTCCATGGACACCCCGCTGCATGTCCGACTGAAGGATGGAGAAATAACTGGTTAGAACATATTCATTAATAACTGCATTCATAACTAAATAAGATGCAGATTTTAAAAGGGACATGCAAAGCAGTGAGGATAAGGACTTGGCTTGAGACCAAAATTATTGTACAGTTGAGGCATGGCAAATTCAAAGTCTTCATGAGCACAATCCTGACATACCCTCGCCCAGTATGCTGGGGTCCACAGCGACAACCTCAGACAGACATTTCATGGCTTTCGTCCCCTAACAGCAATGGCACTTTCCCCAAGGACACGCAAGATCTGTCAAGGCAATATACACTTTTTATTCCCAAAAAGGATACAGCAAACCACCCATTATATTTCCTGGAATACTCAAATTTTGTTTTATTTTGTCTGATAGCTGAGCCTCACTCAAAAAGAAAAAAAAGATGTTGTTGTAACGTCACTCTTACCTGTGTTAAATAAATATCAAAGCTCTGGGCGGAACGCCTCATGGAGGCCAAATAACGCACAATCAGACAGGAGTCTTCATAATCCACAGTGTCAGAGTTCATTCTGGAGAAAAGGGCAATAACATGCTGTTATTGGAACACACAGTCACAAAACCAACAGAAGTCTCTACCAAACAAAGAGAGGGCCAGCAAAACACTTAAAACTACAGCTTTAATTCAAACTCTTACTTCAGTGTGGCAAAATGAGCTGGTGTGGTTTTGATGATGTTGCGCAGGAATTTCTTGCGCTTTTCAGCACGCTGCATGATTTCACCGGTGGTCTCAATCTCTTTCGCATGTTGTGGTCCGTCTGAAGAGTCGTCATCTTTCTGATTCTGGTTACGCATGGACTTTTCAGCCTCTGTGGTGGTGTCGCGGAACCACTGAGCAATGTAGAACTTCCTGGCAAACTGAAATAAAATCTCAGTGTAAGATTAACAGGAATTATTTCTCCCAAGGAAGCAAAGTTATGGGTCAAACAGTAATGCTTACATTTGGATACAACAAAGCAGAATGTGTCGCCTGTGCAGCTTTAAATCCTACTTTAATTACCGGTAGTAAGCCAAGGTCAATGGGACAACAGGAAGATACTTGTAAAAACACCCACCACCAATGACGCATCTGTATCAGCACTATCTTCCAATAATCCAGTAGAGCCTTCTGGAGCTGCTGGGTCTCATCATTGCCTGGAGACTAAAGACACAAAAAAAAATAAATCAGAAAGATAAGAAAATACTCACAACAGTCACAAATTGTACATTAGAATGCACGTTCAACAAAGAACAGAAGTTACATTTTCGGTACTTTACTTTCTTATAAACATCAATATGAACAAGAAAGAAATAACGCTACGGATATTCTACCTGTTGCAGGATACGGTCAATTGATCTCTGGTCCATTTTACTGGTGACTGCATCCTTCCGCAGGCGTGCAGCCACTGTGCCCAAGTAATCTAGAGACGCCACTCTCAGAGCCATCTCTGTCTGCTTGTTACTGAACTGGTGAACCTGATGAGAGCAGAAAGGCAAATGCATGGAGTAAAATGTTTCAAATGAGTCAAAGAGTTTGCCAAATTGGTATCTTTTAATTCAACAAGGATTTCATACTAACCAGTAGTCTACCAAGCAGACTGAGCAGAAGCTCTGCAGCAGGCCACTCAGGTTTGTTAACTGTTGATAGCAAGTCCTGGACAAAGTTCTCAAACAATGGCCGGTAATCTTCTTCTCCCTGCTTACTGCCACATCTGTGGAAGGTGGGAGGGAGATAGGTGAGTGAGTGACAAGCGAAAAAGTTAATAAAAGTGAAATAAAAAGCAAGGCCCAAAAAGATAAGGATTAGAAGAGAGCAAAAACAGCAAAAAAAAAAAAAAAGAGTGAAAACACTCTCTCAAATTTCCCTATTTTGTTTTTTGCAGTAAAGTCAGAGACCATCCGTAGTGCTTTCATTAATATTTCTACCAAGCCCCACATCTGTCCACATTTCCTTACAAAGAACTCCAAAAAATGCTTCTGAATTCTTTGGGACTAGAGAACAGAACATGCTGCTTACTTTTTGAGGAAGACCGAAAGGAAGTTTTGTGCTGTTCTCATGGCCGTCTCATACGAGTTGGTTATCAACACATCTTGGTCAACCTGAAAGAAATGGCCTCATTAGGAATGTATCGTACCACACATATAACATTGGCTTGGCTTCTGTGGCACCAAGTAGCCGTTTTTTATCCCGACCTTGTCACATTCTTCAAACATGTCCCTATCATTAGGAAGATGTACAACACACTGGATCAGCTGCAGCACCAGAGCAGTCACCATCTGTATGTACAGGGGCTCTCCTTCCTCATCTGAGCTATTCAGCCTAAAAGGTCAAAGTAGGTGGGACATTCCATTAAAATAATGGATGCAGTCAATTACAGAGGACACAGTTACATTGCCGAGTCTTTTTCAATACCACAACTTAGTTATATAACAATTCAAGTAAAAACAAGTCTTTAATAACCTAATAAAGAGCAAAGTTCTTAATATATGTTCCAAACCCAGTATATTTATGCATGAAGCAGGGTGCATTCAGTTTTAATTAGATTCAGAATATACAGTGCTACAGTAAATTGGGTTTTACTGCCCCTAAGGGATAAATAAAGTGACATGTATTGAAGATTTTGTGTGACTGGCTATATGATAGTAAAATAACAATACCACCAAGCATTTAAAGCAAAACAGCATACCTGAAATTCCTGAGGGAGCGTTTGCTTGTTGGTAGCCTGGCCAATGATGTAAAGATCTCTTCTAAGATCAGCTGCCGGTGCTTCTCATACCGAGAGAACACCTGAGGATAAAAAACAATTATTAACTTGTAGAAAAGCAAAGCTGTATGCACAAGTGTTACAAGCGTGAATGTCTACAGAAATCAGAGGAGTTTCTGCTCCAGGAGTACCAACCAGTGTATGAGACAGTGGAAAAACAAAACAAACTTACAGCTGTAACGAGTTTGATGGCACACAGCTGAAGTTCACTGACATTCTCACAAAGAAATGGAGTGATACCCATAGAAGAAACCTGGAAAGGAAAGTTAATCCCAAAATGTAAGAAATTGGTGCAGCTAACATATCCGATTTTTTCAGTTTTGAAATTGTTACCTGGAGGATGGTGGTGTCTGTGAGCAGCTGAATCTCTAGGAGCTCAGAGATGTTGCTCACAATATCACACACTTTGTTGTACAACATGACAATCACGCGTTGTTTGTGCGTGGAGCATTTTGCACGCTTCGCCTTGGAACTCAACAAACCACCTGGTGTAAAATAAAAACACATGTTAACACCATGGAATGGTGATCCATCACATGGAATAATTAGTGTGGAATCATTCATTAAAAACATGGATGTCTTTTAAACAATTTACACAGAGATATCACTAAATTTAAGCATCCAAAGATTTCACATTTCCTGATTTTTGTTCAGCTTTCTTTGATTTTTGTATTTTCACGAGTGAATATTCTCTAGCTGTTTCCCCCTTTCGTAAGCCATTTTTTTTGCCTGTGCAGTAAATTGTTATAAAAATTGACTGGTTTAATAATACAATCTGTACAAGAAGTTCCAGTCCAGCAAAATCTGCCCATTAGCAAATATTGTGTAGCACAACAAATATAACTATGATGTTCCCATAATGAAAAGAAGGAAAGAAGTCTTCTCCTTACCTCCATGTGGGTCAACCCTGTAGACAGGGTCATACTGCGGATAGAGTGTGTTCTGTAGGTGGAATTTGGTAAATTGTAACACTCTCTCTATCACATCTTCAATGTAGACAGCCTTTGGCATGTGAGCTGAGGTCATGATATTCAGAGCTGTCAGGCAAGCATCTGCTGATTTCGTGACTCTCTCCATTATCAGGTCCCTCCAAAGTTTCTCCTCATCTTCAACATCATGGTCCTGTGGAACAGACAGTCAATATTTTTATTTTGTATATAAAGGTCACATTAACGGATTCAAAAGGAATCTAGAACACAGAAGAGACAAAGAAGCTCACATGGTTCATCATGGTTGAGAGCTTAGACCCGTCTTGGATGTTCTTCTCCAAAATGTTCAGTAACTTCACAAGTTTGTCTGAAGAAATCTACAACAACAAAAAAAAAACATGAGTGGTCTGAAACACGATTACATCAGCACATGAAATGAAAATAAAGGAGACAATACCCGGCCAGTTATGTTCATAGCCTTATCTTGGCAGACTCACTACCCAGTTCGCTCAACTGGTGTTTCCCAAGCAGCAATTCCTGAGGTATCTCATCATCATCAGCTGTTGGAAAACATCAATCATCAGCATCAATCTACTGTAAATTGATGTAAATGTAAAGGTTGACTGACTTAGATTTCAAAGCTGGCCACTGCGTCAATCAAATTCACTAATATTTACCCATGGTAGTGAAATCAACATCTTCCAGGTTCTCCAGTATGTTGTCAATGCTGGTCAAGAACCTCTTGAATGTGGAAGAGTCCATCAGCTCCTCCTGTGTCAGCTTAGGTTCATACACTTTCCGTTTCTTCTGCTTTTCCTTCAACTTCAATTTTCTGGCAACTGCATGAAAAATTATTTTGGTGGTGTGTATTTTTACACGCCGATATCCATCTCAAACAAATGTTTTATATCTATTGCAACCATTCCCAATTCCAGGGTTTTAATTAGTCGTTTATTTTTTGTATTTTCTATGCTACTTTCCAGACAATTGTGTTTAAAATTTCTGAAAACGTAGCCCCTAACAGTGTAAATATAACACCTTCGCTTATGCTGGGGGGTGGTGGCGAATCCTCCTCCGATGAGTCTCTGTATCGACTTCCGGAGCCTCGCCGACTGTCCCGTTGCCCACTTTTTCGGTGTTCCCCGGAACCACGGCGCTCCCTTTCTTCAAATTCCCAGGCCCTGTCTTTGTCTCGACGCTGTTTCTTCCTTGCGCCTGTGGAGATTAAGGTAAAAAAACAAAAACAGCAAAGTAGTGCAATACATCAAAGATCCAATAGGAGCACACACGTTAGATGTGTCCATTTTGTTTGGCTTACTCTCTCCATTTGGATCAAAATCATCGTCTGAGCTCTCCTCGGCATATTTGGGCTTCTCATTTATAGTGCTTCTTTTTCTTTTGTTCATCTTTACTCTTTCACACAGGGGCATGGTTGACTCAATCTCAGCTAGCAGTTCTGGAGGAAGCTCATTCCAAACTGCAGGGTCCATGCCTCCTAAAGGTTTGACATTTATATACATTTTCAAATGTTTAATTCTTGAATAGAACCAAATTAGGAAAACAGAAAAGGGTGAAGAATCTTTGAAGTTATCTATCTAAATGAGTACCGGTAAAATCCATGTGTTACCTTTACTGGATTTGCCCGAGGAGATCCGGTTCTTTCCAGACTTGCTGTGCCTGATGATCCTCTGGATCTGGTCTATAGAAAGTTTTTTCACAAGAACAACAGGCTTCGGCCTTTTCTCAAAGTCCTGCATCAAGCCTAGTCTCTCCAGTTTTACTTTGGGCTGCACCCACAACTGACCTTCAGCTGGACCGCTTCCGTCCCTATCACGTTTGATCTGCAGGATAAGAAGTCAAAGTAAGTGACAGAGTTGGGAACCCTCTCCAAGATGACTAATTTTAAGCTAAAACTTTTCACACTTATGAAAGGCTGATTTTTAGACATAAAAGACAAACTTTCGTGAAAACACAATGAATAAAAGTATGTGGGTAAATCAAAGTGTAAAAAGTGAAAACAGAAATCTGATAAGTGAATTGGATGTTAGTTCTCATTGTAGGTCCAATTACAAAGCTCAGAAGTGTAACAACACTGCAGTGCTCATACGCAGCAGATGCCTTTTCCAACAGAGTTACAGACCTGGTTTATGTTTTATCAGCTCACGACACAGTTTGCTCACCTATCTAATGTCCTTAACAGGACTGTGCAAATAAGAAAAGAGCAAATACAAATACTTGTCAACACATCATTCGAATGTCTACACCAAGAAAAGACACCAGAATAAGCGGTGGATCATGGATGGACAGATGGATGAACAGATGGATGGATGGATAGACAAGTATAATAAATGCAGCAGGCCGTAACTGGTAAACGTAAACTGAACATCAGCACCACAAACTGGAAGCACAGTGTGGAATTTCAGACCTTTTCTCCCAGGCCATGCCACACAAGCAGAGCTAATTTTAGAGTTTTACTTAAATATGAACTCCAACACTCTGCTATTCTTAACTGACTGATATAAACTCCTTAACCAGAACCAGACCAATTTACACAAATGTCCAACAGAATGAGCTCATGTTAGCCATCATGCCTTCCACTATATTATCGCACTATGATCAAACTCAACCGCCCAAGCAGTTTTCCATCTCCTTGAAGATCTTTATCTAGTTTATTCAAGGTACAACACGTCAACAACCTCAATTAAAGAAAAACTAAATTTAGTTCAACTGGTACAGTTCCCTTGCTGGTATACTTTATGACTGAGAAGGTACCAACCATCATGGCGATGACCAACATTTTAAACTTGAAAAAGCCCATACCACATGCTACCGTTATGTGTGATGTGGCAGTTTCCATCAGAGCTGCATCTCTGCTCACAGCACTGAAGCAATTTAAACAAACTATAAATCAAACTTCTCACATTTTGACAAACGGCAGAATTTTTCTCACCACACTTGCTTTTAAAAAAGATTACATTTCCTAATTCATGACCAATGCAGGAGTAAAAAAATGTTTAAAAATAACAGTAATTGGTGTGATTTGTTTTGGTAGATCGCAGGCAGTGATAGCTGAATGATTGTTAGATGGGTGGATATTTGTTTTGGTCAGCCCAGATCACCTTAGGGATCTGGAAGTTCTTCAGTGCACCACTATGGCCTCCCAGGAGATGAACGGGAAACGAATCTGTGAGTTTAGCACCAGAGGTAGAAGATGCAGGTTTGGAGCCATCTTGTCTAGTGCTGCTCCGACCAGGATCTCCAGTAGAAGAAGCCCGGTAACCAGATTTATCACCTCGGCCACGAGAGTCAGGGGAGCGCCGGAAACGACCGCCGGTCTCGCTACGATGCCTCCTATCTCTGTCAGATCTCTCTCCCTGTCTCGTCCGTGTTCCGCTCGGTTTGATGACTTTGGCATGTCTCCCGTCTGTCGGAGGACTTCTCATCGTGTCGATGCTTTGATGGGTCACGACCCTCTCTCCTGCTGTCATGTTTATCAACCCTGTTCTTGATGACTTCTGGTCGATCGTCTGGTTTCAACCGCAAAGCCGTATCAAAACCCTCCACTGCCGCTGGCCCACTAGGCTCTTCGGGCCAGCGCTGGGCTTCAAGGGCTGGGACAGGCGCAGCCAGACAGGGGTCAAGTAGGCCGTCAACTCGGCCTGCCTGCTGGAGGTCGATGCTCACCATGAGAGGAGGGCGACTGGCACCATTGCCAGCTGCGGTGGCCTCTTGTGGGGTTAGTTTGCCAGCATTTCCCCCTCCTGTTGATCCACTGCCTGGGGCACCTGTAGGTCCTCCTGGTCCCCCAGTGCCAGTCTCATGGGGGAAGGAGTCCTGTTTTCTCTTCTTTAGGGGTTTGTCTAAAAAAAAAAAAAAAGAAAAAAACCACAACATTCATGAGGCTAAATATAAAACACACTAAAACAATAAAGTAAAAAACATAAAATATGATTGACACACCTTTATCCTGCACCTCCTTTGAGCATTTCTCACTTGCAGCTTCACGTTCTTTCAATTTCAGCAAGGGCATCCAGCTCTGCCTCATCATAAGGAGAACTTGGAGGATGGAGACCAGCTACAATGCCTGCTTGCTGAGAGATTTGTTGCTGTTGCAGACGGGCTGCAAGGTTTTGCTGGAGAACAGGGACCTGCTGAAAGCCCAGTTCTGAATCCATACTGTCAGCAGTCTGATCCATGCCTGGCACAACGTCACCTATGACAAAATAAATGAAAGTCTTGTACTGTGTTGAGCTTTAAGATGAACGCTGGTTTCTATTAGAATTAGAACCGAAGAAAACAAAAATACGCAACTGAAGTAAAATCTGTACAGACCTGCAGAATCCGACTCATTTGACTTGACCCGCGACAGCTTGAGCGTTAGTTTCGTAGAGTCCTTGTTTGGGGAGCTCACAATGTCGTACATGTCCTTCTCCTCTTTTACAGCTGGGATTTTCTTCCTTTGCTGCAACTGCTGTTTCTGGTCGAGTCCACCTTCCCTCGCTGAGGGCACATATGGAGGAGGTGACAGAATCAGAGGCGGCCGAGAGCCTACTGTGAAGAAAACACACCAAAATATAAGATTCACTAGATGTTAAGGAGCATCGGAAGAAAATGCATAAAAAAGAAAAAGCTCATAAAAACGTGCCAACTGTTTGGATTTTCAAACCAAATGGATAAATATTTGCTGCGTTCACCACTGATTTAATTCAATTCTCACGCACATTCCAATCAAGTGAGTTTCTGAATGACTGCTATACAAAGCACGTATACGTACACAGCCACTAAAGTACGTACGTTTTGGTGTTCCATCACTTCCTGCTGGTGAGCAGCCGGACTGTGGAGACCTCAGAGCGAAAGAAGGATTCCTCATTGCAGAGTCACCCTCCTGAGCAAGTCGGGCATAAGGTTAAGGTTCGGCTTGAACAGAAGTTGTATATAATTGTATGGAATACATTTTGCACACGTTTTCATCTGGGAGTAAACTCACATCTTTGATATTGAACTGTAGACTGTGAGTCATACCTCATTACTCAGCCGATGAACAATGTTCATGTAGTCCTCAGTGCCGTGTCTGTCGGAGAGGTGGTTGGAAGCACCAGCCAGGACCCGATACTTTCCCCTCGTGAATGTTTCGTATGCCTCCAGGAACCATGGGACTTGTCACAGACACTGCGAGGTAAAACCAAAATCAAACTAATTTAAACTAACAGACAGCGAGTTTGGAACTATTGATTGTTCCATATTTCTTTTCTCTTTATTGCTGCATCAGGTTTGGTATGGACACAATTTATCCATTTGCCGTTGCACCACTGAGGATCCAGTCTTTATAGTTTATACTGGACTGTTAAAACACCACATGGAAACATGAGACTATCCACAAGTATAATGATAGCAAAATGATAGCCTAGCATAACATCCACCTGAAAACAAAAAGCAAGCTTAAATTTAAGCTCACTCTATTGAGATTTCTTTGAATATTAACAATGTTTGGTCTTTGATACACACATCTATAAACATGGTGCCAACAAATCTAATCTCCAGAATATAATAACATGATTTTAACTGCAATAAAGCAATTGGTCGACAAAGCAAACATTTGTCCTATAACAGAGTAACAAGAAACATCAATCTATGAGGTTTAGGCAGCAGGCATGCTCCATGATAACTTCTAAATCATATAGGTTGTATACAGTTATTACATGCCCACACTTCTATAAGGACATCCTACCTTGTTGTATCTGTTGGTGTTGGTTGTAGCTAGGTGGCTGCTGGTGGGGAAAGGGCTGTATGTACCCAGTAGCAGGGCTCTGTGGAGTGTAGGGGCTGGGTACTGGACTGTTCTGCTGGCCCATATACCGACTACTGGAACCCGTCTGTGGTGACACAAACCGGCTGGATAAAGGAGAGAAGAGAGCCAGAGTGAGAACGCAGAGAAGGTACACATATCTGAGTAATCTGATACAAGAAGATGAACGCTACACAAGCATGGTGTTTATCAGTCCTGAAAATCGTCATATTAATATTCCATATTTTCATCAAAATAATATTAAAAGGCATCTGAAAAACTGTTATGATGAAAACAAAGTGGGGAGTGAATACCAAGCAGCAGTCGTCCGTGACCGTCTGTTTTCCCACATTCTTTGTGCTTTATAGTTTACTGAAGCTTGTTTATGACAGAAATGGTAATTAATATACATCCATATATGCTAACTACATCTTAGCCTTAGCCTACATTTTCCCCGTTTATTCAGACATCAGTTTTCTCTGAATTTGCCTCGAAAGTTACACGGATGCAGGAAATGGTTCTCAAAAGAGCAGCCTAGCCTCAGATATAACGATACATTATCTACCAATTAAAAACAGGAAGCAGCCGACGAACAACACTTGCATACTAATGTCTTAGCCATCTAGTGCAGTCAGGCCTTACCTTGGTGGGTTGGGAGAAATTGCAGATGCCTGGTAGTTTCCAGACTGAGCGGGGCTGTGCATGGAGTTCTGGGTGATCTTGTATGGCGGCACCATTTGCTGTTGCAACACGTCTGTTAACGGTGAAAACAGCATGTTTGTTTATTACAATGAAGACGACGCATCAATATGAAGGCAACGATGAAGGGCAGAATCAAGCGTCTTTACTTTTCTCCCTGAAAATGCCAGGGTTCCTGGCCAGCAAGGTCTGCAGCAGCACCGGAGCGTCTCCCTCTGGCTCATCGCTGCCCAGGTTGTCCTTCAGCTCTCTGTAAATTTGAGGAAATTGAGACAATCGTATCCGTTGCATGCAAAAAAATCCTTGCGCAGTTTTGTTGTCCTACACTCACATGTGCTCTGTGGAGACCTGGTTGAGGCTATGGGCTAACTGGGATGCCAGATTCTCATCTCGACAACCCAAGAGGCAGGAAACGTCCTCTGCGATCCTCCCATTGTATAAGAGGCTCTTAGTGGTGGTGGCGGGGAGAGGAGAGGGGAGGGGCAGCTGGTTCAACACTGAGGAAAGAGGTGAGGGAACAGTCAAGAGGGAGAAGAGAAAGACAGCGCCAGAAGGAAGAGATAAAACACAGTCAAAAGGTTTAAAGTAGAGCCGGAAGGTGGCGGCGACCACTCACAGTCTGTAAGGCTAGCGATCCCAGCGAGAGTGGTGATGGGAACATGAGGCATATCCCCATTCATGCTGAAGGTGAGGGTGGGGGAGTGTGCTGATACACAGGCAGATCAGGGGGTCGATGGACACCCGTCCTCACATCTCCTGACACCTGAGAGAGAAATGAGAAACCAAACACGACCTGAGTGACTGAAGACTACTGCACCTCCAAATTAACCTTTTTTTTTAAATTCAACATACTACCCTAAAGGTTTAAACTACACTACACTAGTGGACAACACAATGGCGTGTCCAAAATGAGGGTCATTTGTGCGTTTGCCCCATGGATTAATCTAAATTTTATGCTTCTGATGGTGGGGGAAACTAGAGCCCCTGGAGAAAGCCCACACAGACTCAGAGAGCACATACCAACTCAACACAGAAGGCCTGTTGTAACTGAGGATCAAACCCACAACCTTCACGACAATAGGTCGAACCACGGTGCCACCGTGCTGCACCCTCAAGATCATATTAACTTGTAGTTGAACAGACTGGATCATCTCTAAATATGTTGTCTGTATTTAAGACATCTCCCTCCCATCTAGAAAGGCACGTAGCTAATACCTGTGCAGAAGGGCAACACAGGGTCTTTAACGCTACACACTTAACACAACGCTACACGCTAATGTAACCAGCTTTACGCACAAACAACCCTCAACAAGTTAAAACACGTGTTGCTGTCTCCATGTGTGGACTCATGCACAACAAGTGGACAAATGTCAAGGTTTTTCCCCACGAAAGCTGCTGTACATGAGACAAATAAAATGCTCATGCTCACAATATCACATTCTACATGTTTATTTTAACAGGTAAATAAGTGAGGTGTGGAAGTGGAAGGAATACTAATTCTCTCAATAAACAGTGCTGGTGGCGATATATATGAGAGAAGCAGACATGACAGTCTGGACCATCTTTAATACCATACGGATTCGTGTTATCTGCACAATTTAGAGTGCAGAGAACATGAATCTGTCTCAATAAATGGCATAACAAGCAACACACAAAGCTTCAACCCAAGAGAAATGACAGCTGACTTTTACCTTTTTGTAGAATTCTGTGCAGTCTCGGGCGGACTCACTGACATTTCAGAGAAAAAGCTCTACTCCTTATATCTGTCAAATAGAAATAAAAAAAACCAGGGATGAGCATCAGGGTGGGGAAAAATAAAAGGAATCACACAGTAGTTACACTTTGGTACGAGTCTTATTAGAAAATCTGAGAAGCAAAAGACACTTGCACGACTGGAAAAAGCTCTACTCAGCATTACTAACCCTAAGTTAATGCATTCATTTAATGGCTTTAGGAGGAAATGCAACATTTGCTTCACAACTTCTCAACTCTTCCGCCGCACAAATCTGGAAATGAGCAGCTCTGTGTGCACCACTCGGATCAACCCCACACTTTCGCCATGTAAACATTAGCTTTAGCTGTAGCGTGGACGCAATTTATCCGTGTTCTTCCGGACGCAGGGCTCGGCTGACAGCTGTGAGACTGACAGGCAGGAGGCAGCACAAAGGAACAGATGCACTGTGATGGTGGCGGCAGGAATGGGGGGCCGCGTCCTCCACCGCGGCTTGCAGGCGGGCTGCACGCACGCTCGGAGCAAACACGCTGCGCGTCGCGGTGGACGAGGTGCAAAACACGCGTGTGGATGTGGCCGTGACCAACTCCGAGGATAGTAATCGCGCATCGCTTGCACGCATTCAGCCGTCATTCAAAACATTCCCCGAAACAGAAGCGCAGCCGCAGCCGATGTTCACTCAGCCGAGCTCGAAACTCCAGCAAAGTCAAACACAGCGAAGGGAATCCGACAGCACAAATAACGATGACCCAAACAACTTGGATGCAAGGATCAATTTCAGTGTTTATCCTAGTTGGCTCAATTGCGGACTGCAAGCCCGCTACATGTGAATACAACTAACAACATTTGCAATTGACTTTGCACAGACGAGAAGTTCGGCTCGATTTTTTCACGCCAGGAGTGAAGCTGTTTACACTTAGGATAGCGGCTAATATTAATTACGCTACCCACTAACAATCGCCAACAACAATAGTCGTGTTTTAAAATCTAGCCAGTGGCGCTAACTAGCTATGCGTGTTGTTGGTTAGCTCCTGTCGCTACTCCCCGTTCAAATAAAAGAGACGGCTATTCAAGAAGACGGAGACGCGCTGACGATTTATACGCGTTAAACAAATGTTCCAAGAGCTCTGGGAAATGCTTTGGGCCGGTGTAAGTGGATGTAACGTTTAATGCTGTGGAAGCGACACTAATTCCGTGGCAACGGCCCAAACCTCGGGCTCGACAAATGACATCCAGTTAAGGCCGTGCGCCTTTGGTGGAGCAAAAACACACCTAGCTAGCCTGGCTGGCTAGTTCGCTAGCTTCCGTTACCTCCCGGGCAACGATTAACGACGTCGTAGGTGGTCTTGCATATGAGAAATTATCAACTGCATTATTAATACCCACAATGTAAAAATTTTTCTGTAAAAACGCAGCTGGGTGATTATATTTACCTTCGGATGTTGCGTTCAAAGGGAGGGGAATGTTTTAGCCTGGTTTGGGTCTGTGTCCGTATCTCTAGCTCCCCCTTTCTTCTCTTTCGCAGCTCCTCCAGAAGGAACTCGATTGGCTTGCCAGCTAGCTGGTGAGCTAGCTTGCTAGCTATCAACAATAATCCGGGTCGGACTGATTCGTTCTTCTTCCGTCACTCAAAGGTGAATGTTTTAGCGTACATTCATGGGGAAACATCCGTTCCTCTGAGTTTTAGTCGGTCTGCGCCGACATAAACACTGCGTATAGCAAATTTCGTCAATAAACGAGAAATATGACGATTTTTGCGATCAAGAGGCTCTCCTCTCGTAGAACAAAATGCCGACCGGAAGTTCTGTCGTCTGACTGACCAAAGATCTCAGGAGTGACTCCCCCCACCGGCGCCAAACAAAATGCCATGTCGCCTTTCACCCCGCGCCGCCAGGGGGCGCTGCAGCACAAGGCCACAGTGTGCTGTCAACCTCATGACAATCACGCCACCGATCATACTGTGGTACATAACAATTGATTAAATACTGCACTTATTGGGAGCAAAATGATGACAGCTTATGAATGTGTTGTTGCACAGAGAAACAAGGAACTAATCATTTATTAGCTATGAATGAATCATTGTTTCTATTCAGAAATTTGTTGGAAGTGAAGAAAGTGCTGGCTTTATTTATGCCAAACCATGTTACCTTGGAAACGGTGCTCATACAGACCCGCCATAATACTCAGTATTTCTCCAACACATTGTTTTTGGAGCATTTTATAAATATTGGAGATTATGTGTACAGAAATACACTAAAATGAAAGGTACAAATACTGATTTCAGCTTTTATTAAGAAAAAAGTGTGTGTGCATATGTATGTAAAAAAAACATCACGGTATAAAAAAAACAAGAGATGCATTAGTAATTATAAACAAGGATTCTCTTTTGTATGAAAAAAAAAAGTACCGTAAAATGGGGGAATCGTGCAGATTTTAATACATTTACATTCCATAGATATATGATTAGAACATTTTGAAATCTTCAATTAAACAAGTACAGTTTAAAAATCTATGGCTAATATTCAAATGTATCTATATGTTTTTTGTTTTTTTACATTTTCCATTTTTGTATGCAAATATTACACTTCGCCACCATATTCACTCAAAAACTAGACTACAAGTTGATATTAAAACCCATGAACTGGCTGTACAAACAAATGGGTGTGAGGCTTTAATGCTGTTATCTTTTTAACGACCAACCAGAGTTCTTCACTGTCAACTTAAAATCCTGTAAATCCTTAAAAAGGAAACACCTGTACATTTAAAGGGAAACAGCGATTTAATCAGCATCCATACATGCTTCTGCACCCATATTAAAAGTTTTGGCACTTAATTTGGTTATTGATGGTGTTCATTTCTTTCAAGCTAACCTTTTAAAAAATGATATTTTGGTGACTTTTTTTATCTACTGTCTAATGACTTCTATTTATGTTTTCTGTTTGCGTCTGTGTAGGTTGACTTCTGTCTAATTGTTTTAGGGTTCAGATCTCTGGCTGAAATCAACACAAAAGACATAATGACAATCATTTCTGAGTCCAAACACCAAGAAATTAAAACCGAAGAATTTTGCACATGTGCAGTCCCCATATCCAAAAAAACTGGGCAGTATGCTCAATTTTTACACTTTTTTGTACAACAAAACCCAGTGAAAGCGGAGCAGGTCTGCTCCGCAGCAGCGTTCGTTTCCACAGCTCTGCTCTCCCCTAGTGGAGGACGTGAGTAATCACATGTTTGAGAGTGGATGTGACATGGCATCAGAGACCTCTTTGGGATCTAACAGCAAAAGCAAAAAAATAAAAAAAAAAAAAAGTCACCACCAGTGCTATAACAGACACACAGTAACCAACAACAGAATTGTTAAAGAGAAAGCAAATGTTTTTTTCCAGATTTGAGGAATTTCAAGTGAGCAAATTCCAAACCTAAATAAACTCATATTGGACAAAATGATGTCTTCTGGAATTGACCTTTACTTTGAGCCAGCAAGCTTGTATGATCAAGATTTACAAATTGAGGAGAGCTCAACTGAAATCTTTACAAGTATGAATCGTGTATTCAGAGGATAGTTCACAGCCAGGTCTCCTACATCTTTGTCTCGGTGTCAGGACAAGCCTGGTTCTCATGCACGTTCTCCTGGCAGACGAGGTTATATGACTTCTTCGGCGCTTCCTCCACCACAGAGCTGCATATCTCAGGGTCATTTTTCAGCAACTCGTGGCGGGACAAGTGTTCGACGATGCCCGCCCCGATGGAGTCTCCGAGAACATTTGTGACGGTGCGGAAGCGGTCCCTGAGGTGAGGCAGAGAGGGGTCCAAGGCATAGCGTGAGAGAAGTAAGGCAGGAAAGCAAGCATCCGCAATAATAAATATATTGCAAACATATGACATTTTTCAATCTTTAACACTTACAGGAACCAATCAACTGCAATGATCAGGGTGATGTCATCAGTTGGCAGGCCTACGGATGTCAGCACTATGATCATGGTGACCAATCCAGCTTGAGGGATTCCCGCCGCTCCGATACTAGCGGCTGTGGCTGTGATACTGAGGAGTGGAGAAGGAGACGGTGTGGAGTTTATGACGACAGCGAGGAACATTGCAGCTTTGACTTTGGAAGGTTTTTAATGCATACCTGATGGTGAGGATCTGTCCAAAGTTGAGGTCATAGTCATTGACCTGAGCGATAAAGATGGCAGCGAGGGCTTCATAGAGAGCTGTGCCATCCATGTTTATGGTGGCACCAACAGGAAGCACAAAGCGGGTCACCCTCTTGTCCACCTTGTTGTTTTCCTCTAAGCATTTAAAAGTGATGGGTAAAGTGGCAGAACTGAGGAGGGACCAAGGTGAAGGAAAGTGGGCCACAAAGGAGTAAGAAACATAAGTAAATTTTGTAGAAAAACCATCAAATCTCTTTTTCTCTTTGCACACTGGCATACCTGGAGGACGTGCCCAGCGCAGTCACGAGTGCCTGCAGCAGCCCAGCAATGAAAACAAATGGGTTTTTTCTGGTGATGATGAAGTAGAGCAGTGGCAGGACGATGGTGGCGTGGACAAGCAGGCCACAAATGACTGTGACGTGTACATTCCCAACTGGCTCCCCATAGCTGTGATGTCATCCATCTCCACAATCTTACCGGCAATCAGAAACAGGATGCCGATAGGTGCGTACCTGAGGATCAGAGGGGCTCACCGTTGATATGGAAATGTCATTCTTCCCCTATGGTCCACCCATCCTGGTACTTACCACATGATTATCGCGACCAGCCTCATGATCGCTTCATTGAGACAGTCAAAGAAGTCCCTGAGGGGCTGTCCCTGTTCCCTCATGCTTCCTATGATCAAACCAAAGCAGAGGGAGAACACCACCAGACCAAGTGCATTGACTCCATTAACTGATCCTGGAACTGGGACTGTCTCCTCTCGGGTTATCTCCTGGCTACCATTGAGTGTGAATATCGTGTCATTCACTGTCATCCTCACATGGACTATCCTCTTGCCATACTGGGTCTTATACTATGTTTTTCAAAACAAGAAAATGGACAGTAACATAAGGGCGGTTAATAATATCATCCTTTTTGTCATCTTTGCATTGCCGGCAGATTAAATCTCAATGTCTGTTAAACCTGAAGCTTGCATCTGCGTGAATATTTAACATTAACATCATCTCACTACGGATTAAGTGGATTATTGTGAGGGATTCTAAATACTATGAAGGAGGTGGGCCTGTGAGTAAAATTTGCTCTAAAGCCATTAATGTATCAAAATTAGAAAAAAAGAGAGGGCAGAGAAGTGGTACCTGTTTGGTGCAGGCCTCTACGAGGTTGGGAGGAAACATGTTCCTAAAACACAAAATTACACAGATACGTGATAGTAGCGGGTAATAATAAATGATTCATGAACACAGAACACTGGGAATCGGGGAATTTCTTGACTGACTAATGTCAGTATGCCTGGAAAGTTGTGTCCACTTACCTGATAAGATCCAGGAATGCATCAGCCGGGCTGACCTGCTCTATCTCTGCGTCTTGGAAAACTCGTCCTTAATTCCTCTGCCTGGGTGAATGGCGAGGACCATGACGATACCGATGGTCACGGCGATGATAGTGGTGGTGGTGTAGTAGATCACCGCTCTCATTCCCATTTTTCCGGAAGCCCGGCTGTCCAGAGCTGCCACACCTGTAAAAGTCCCAGCACACAATACTTCTTTATTCATCCACATATGAGGAGGATGTTAATACTTCCAGTAATTGGACCTGTTTAATTACGTTGAGATTATGAAGGAATTCTTCAAATAAATTGGGGGGGGGAAGCTATTATCTGAAAACTATATAAACGTTTTCTGGAAAAAGCTGCAGTTAGATGTGGATCACACCCATCAGTGACAACAAAGAGGCATTTGAAACCTAATGAATCTGACCTTTGCTTAATGGAAAGCTAACACCTGCTTTGCAACACCCAGATGTAGATCAACCTTAGAAAATACGTCTCCATTCAAAGAATATGTTCTGTTATAACAGAACAGGAGGGCAGATTTCATAACAAAGAATAAATGGAGCTCACTGAATTCTCACATCCGTTTTTTCTTTCTTACACAACACTGGCATGTGTCCCAGTTTTATGGCAGGTTGTTGTGAAAACAGTGACACGGACACATCAGTTACAGATTAACAGGCAGATGCGTGACACAAACTATCCCTTGGAAACAGAAACCTTATCCTGACAGGAAAAAAGAGTCATTGTAGCACGTGTGAATAAGGAGGAGGCTGGATGTTTGGTAACTAATGTCCGCCGCGTGTAACGTCAATCAGAAACGGTCAAGCAGCGTTGTGCAAAGACACGTGTCGTCTTTTCCTCTGTGCTGCATTAACGTTGAGTTTAACAGAGGCCACATATATCGTTGACGTTCGAGGTTGTTCTTATCTCCACAAGCCCCTCCGATGCTTTTCGCCTCCTTCCATCATGCATTCTTTCATCCTAATGCTCTCTAGAAGACCTGCATCACCTCCTCCTTTTTTACAACTCTAATACCAGCCTTGCTGCCCCCTTTCCCTTCCTCTCTTTGTGCACTGTTCTTATTGCCTCAATATCTTTGAGTGCATCTTTGTATCTATTCCTTTTTCTGATGGTCCTGGGAAAATCTGTTGACTTAGTGAGTCAGGCATGCACCCAATAAACCCTGGTCTGTTGTCTGGGCAACGGTGGGCACAGCCTCACCCAATTTCATCCTTGTGTAGGGGATGAAAAGGGACCAAGAATGAAGCAAAGTCAGGAGAATGACCTTCTCCCTCATTTGGGAAATGTTCGACAAATACAAACGTGCGCCTTGTGAGGGAGGAAGGTGAAGAGAAGGAGGATCGGTCACTGCTGGGCAATAGTTGCCTGTTTTAAACCCTGATAGATATTTGAACATTTTAACATCCAGAATGGCAAATAGTACACATTTCTAAATGCAGAGACACCAAGCAATGCTTTCTAAATAAAGCATGGATATGAAACATTTCATTCAGGTCCATTTCTGATTTAATGATTAATTTACTAAAAATATACTATTAAATGACCCAAATAATATGAATTAATAACACTTTCCTGATAATTTGGACCACATATATCCTGTTTCCCTAAATATGTCATTTAAAGCAACTGAGTTAATATTCAGGTTCCTTCCTGCTATCCTATTAGATCTATAATGATCCTGGATATGAGCAGAGATTGAGAATTCAGATCAGATTATGTCGGTCTTCTGAATTAATAGTTAAATTATGTTTGATATTGCTCAGTCATAAAAAAAAATTATTCAGTGACTAAATCTTAAGCTACGACTTCTAATACTAACAAAAATAGACATTTAGAAAACAATCACAACTTCTTTTAGACTACACCATGCTAAAGAAACATTTGACACTCAGATCTAATATGATTTGTGAAGAGAACAGCTGTCTTCCTTGTCTTCTACATGTTGGTGCTGCAACCATGTGACATGATGTCAGAGGATGTAATATTATTGCCAACCTGCAGCACAAAGCCACTTATTATTAGAATTAATTCTGTCATCCCTTCACTGTGCTGCCTCCTTGCTGCCTCCTTGCTTTGCCACTGGTGTGTTTGGTTATCTGGTACCGGCATTTTGAGCCTGTTTGAGATTTCCGCTGCCCAGTGACTGCAGACAAAAGCATCCACAGACCAGATAGGTGTGATTAGCCAAAGCAGCAGTGGTCAGGGAACTCCGTGCATACTTAGATTATGACAGGAAGCCTCCGATTTTTGCCCTTCTGAAATGGAGGCAGCCATTAAAAACAACTAATAGAGTCACAAATTCACCAGTTTTAATATGTGTCTCTTGAGTCATGACATAACATTGACCATACCTACTGCTGGGCCCAAACCAACAAACAGCATAGGCTGAACAAACAGTACAGTTGTGACACTTGTGAGGTTAATGTTGATCAAGTGGAGCGCAAAATACCATGTCTACCCAGAAATCACACAGCTACAAAACACCCAGATCCAGCTGAAATTTTTCCATATTTTCTGTGTCAGGCTGTGAGGCAAGACTGGAATTCTTTTGGTCATGGCTCATGTTGTTTACGACAAATCAATGCTTTGCAAGCCTTAAGGGTGCCCGTGTGTCTATTTCAGAAAGAAGAGATTTGATATAAAAATAAAATCCACCAGGCTGGAGTGTGTTCACTGCTGGATGTGTGCAGGTTGTTGCACAAATTTGTACTTTCTCTGTTATTCACATGTGCACGAGTAATGTTTCAACCTTGTAATTATTTATGACGGAAAGGATTTGAGTAACAAAATTACGTGACAAAAAAGTGCTCACAAACTAGTGCCGAGCATTCTTTTGCACGTTGCTGTACCTTAAAGATGGGCTTTAAAAATAGTTTTATCATGTGTTTATATAAAAACAAAACAGCCGAACCTGTGATAAGACTGGAAACCAGCAGAGGAAGCACCAGCATCTGGAGCATCCTCATCAGCAGCTCTCCAGGGAAGGAGAAGAAGGTCACATCACGATAGGACATGTTGTAACTCCGCAGGCCGAACCCCAGGATGATGCCTGCAGTGAGGAGGACAGGAAGGATGCAAAGAATCACACTTTAATAAGAATGGCTCGCAATCATAAGACAGTTCATGATTACTGGCGATAAGAGATCTACATTCAGCAAAAAATATCCTTTTAAGGAAATCCTATAAACAAACCAACACTGCATTTCATAACAACTGGGTTTGGGTCAGGATGTTCTGATCCTATTTCCTTGTCTGAATAACTGGATTACGGAATGATAACATTTTGGAATACCAATAATTGCGCAATAATTAAACTTCCCTGCTGCGGTTTCTGGGATTTTGTCGGTTTTTGTCCTGCAGGGGGTGAAAGGGCGCACAATTGGGTGCAGCAATTTGAATCTCGTTGTCGATTTAAGCAGATTGTGCCTGCCTGGCAGGGTGTCTGTTTGTCTAGTGTGGGTGTTTGTAAGGGTGTCTGTTTGTGGTGAAGCTGTTTGGTCGCTTCCCCTATTGTGTGTTGGTGCTCTGCGTTTTCTGGAGGGTCGCTCCTGTTCCCGTGCTTCCGGTTTCCCTGGAGGACCGCTCCTGTTCCTGTTGCCTTGGAGGGCCGCTCCTGATTCCGAGCCTCCGGTTTTTCTGGAGGGCCACTCCTGTTCCTGTTCCATGTCTCCTGGAGGACCGCTCCTGCTCCCCTTGCAGCCTAGGAGGATTGCCTCTGCCTTCAGTGTCTCGGGGCACGTTCGTGGGGTGAGCGTGTCGCGCCGGACTCCTGAGTCCTCGCTGGTCTTGGAGGACTGCTGCGGGTTGGGGACTTGCCGGTGTTCCGAGTTCCCCGCAGTCCAGGGGGACTGCGTCTGGTTGGGGACTCACCGATGGACCTGTGAGGGGCAGACGCTGCCTCCTAATCGCCGGCAGTCCAGGAGGACTGTTTCCTGTCGTCAGTGTGTGCTCCCCTTCCCTGTAAATAAAACTGTTTTGACCACTCCACCATGGTGTCCTGGCCTGCGTTCGGGTCCTGTACTACTACATATCGGAACAATTTTCAGGGTAATAAACTGTTCAGAAAGTCTTACATTTCAAATATCAGATATTCACCCCCTTAGTAAGTTATCCACTGGTAGTAAGTTATCCACTGGAGGTGGTAAGTTAACCACCTACAATGGACCTGGGTGGTGGCAGGAAGTCAAAGAACTGCCCAATCAAACATGTTTGTTATGGCAACTCTAGAGCATCTGCAGCTCTGTGTGTGTGGGGGGGGGGGGACTTCTGAGGGGGAATAAGAGGTTGATGGCATCAAGACACAGGTCAGATCCCGGCTAACTTAATCTAAAATTTTATACATTTAATTAAAATAATTTCCTGGACTGGGCTGCGGGATTTATTGAGACACCCAGAGAAAGTGATAACTTCATTATAAGAAGAAAAAGAATTTTAAGAGTCCTTTGCCACTCACCAATAATGACAGCAGAAATGGTGAAGAGCACGAAAGCATTCGTATGAAGAATCCTTTGACATCATTCTTTCGGATGCTCCGCACCCTCTTCATAGCCAGCAGCGATTGGGTCTGCATCCTGGCTCGGATGTGGCGGGCCCCAGCTGCGGTCCTCTGTGGGTTCTCCCCGTGGTTCTGAGTCATAGCTGCAGCTGAAATTGTAACATCGGTTGATGACGTGCACAATCAGCCTTCTGTTTGCCGTTAAAGGTTTGCCGCTGAAGGAGGAAGATAAGAGTGATCCGAATTGACCTGCTCTGATCACCTCAGACTGTTCTGACGAAAGCACCCATTCATATTTGTAACATGTGTCACTACTGTGTTTTCTTAAGTTTCCATTGCTATAGAGCGCATTGAAAATGCATTTAACAAGCCAAGATCTTGATCATCAGCAGTGATGACATGCAAGAACCGCCATGTTCAACAGATCTGCTTCCTCTGAACTGTAATGAGAACCGAGTGTGTTGAGAAGACAGGATGAGAAGTCTTCCTACTGAGTACGCTCAACTACAGCCCACATTGTTGGAACGCATGTCTATACTGATAAAGCTCCCCCACATGTAGCCGCAGACGTTAAAAAGAAAAAAAAACATCACAAAAACAAAAAGGTCTTTTGTCTACCTTGAGGTTTCAGTTAAGCGGCGGTGTGTCAGGTTTGGTCTGAGGAAAGTCCTGCGCTGAAGCTCAATCGTGACCGAGGGGCTCTCTGAAAGTACACAGGCTGGAGCAGGCAATCTGGAATAAAGAGAGAGAGAGGAGGAGAAAGGAAAGGAGGGATGTCGTACTGGGGACAGGGGAATAAAAGAGCCAGTCAGAGAACACGAGGCGGTGCTAGAGTAGGAGAGAAAACAGCCAGACACACAGTGTGGGCTTGTGGGTAGGTAAGGCGGGAACAAAAAAAGTGAAGTAATTTAGGGGAGGTGCATTTTAGACAGAAGAGACACTGAGGAATAATGAGCTCTTGGAGCAGTAAAAAAGAGAAAGAACCTTCTTGTTTTCTTCTGTCCTTCTCAGTCTTCCATTCACATGTTTTTTTTCCACACTTATTGCAGGATTGGAGAGTCATAGAGAAAGATTCATTAAAGGAATAAAATTAAAATAAATAAATATAAATAAAAAGGCATTATTTATTATATTTATTTATTTTTGCTCTTCAGCCCACTATGTCGCTCTTTTTTTCCATGAAAACCTGCAGACTCTGTTAACTTTAATGGCCTGTATAAATATTTACCAAGCGCCAACAGAATAACTGGTTCTGCCCAATGCCTGGCAGTAAAAGAAAGTGTGTGACACTGTTGATCAATTGGTGGCTTTTATTTCAAAAGTTGAATGTTTTAGTTTATCGTTGGTGTTTTTTCATTGTAATAAGTTAGTAATGAAAATTTAAAAAGGAGGGGAAAGCCTAAAGTTTATCACATTAATTCTGAACTTTTCAGAACTGTTTTCACCATCAGACATGCAAACTAACACACACACACACACACACACACACACACACACACACACACACACACATGCCCATTCTTGTCTTTTTGGGACTTATATATTCTCCGGCCACTGTCCCTGACCCTAGCCATTCCACCTGAAGCCCCAACCCTAACCCTAACCTCACCCTTAACCTAAACCCAATTCTACCCTCAACCTCAAAACCAAGTCTTAACCCTCAAACAGTCCTTTGAAGATGTCTTGACCAAAATGTCCTTATTCCCCTAAAAGGGTCCTCATTTTTCGAGGAGAATATTTTGGTGTTCTGTTCAATATGTACACACACACACACACACTACTTACTTTAATACTTTATGGCAGCTATTAACAGCAGTCTCCAAACAAGGGTCATTCAGCAGTCATCAACTGTCAACAGAAATAGACATGGGCAGCACCTTCTCATCCTAAAGTTATAAATGTTAACACAATAGACAAGCGGTTCCCGGGTTCACCACTGAGTATCACTTTTCAAAGCCAGTGGGGCAGTGCGTAAAGTTATGTGTTCTTTGGAACAGCCTGGCCTTGGTGTGAGGGGAAACCAGCAGCTTTGAGAGTGGATAGAGGTGATCAGCAAAGAAACAGCAGAGAAACAGAGCAGGAAACTCCAAAGAGAGCTTATTAAATGTCTGTTCCACACCTCCCTGTCTTTATGAAAATAGGCAGTTAGAATAAAAATGCAGCCAATTGAAACAATAACCTTGGCTTGTACAGTGTACAGGTGCACACTGTATTTGTGATACTGAAACTATAATTACGCCCAAATAACATAATAATATTCTCAGCTACACTGTATTTGTGCATGCCCACAATGAAAATGACTTTTCCGTCCACATGCTGCTCTCTGGTGTCATATGACCTATTGAGAGGCACATTTCAGTAAAAAGACAAAGAAGACAGTTGATGCAGATGCAGCTTATTCAGTCAGAGCCACTGACCACTTTTTTGCGTTTTTTTTTATTTTCAAAAAGATAAAGATGCTTAAACAAAACACAAGTTAAAAAGCAAGTACATAGCATATCAATAGCATGTTTGTAATAACTAGCAGTTTTAGTAGCTAAGATCTCACATGAAAAAGTACATTGACTGACTGAAATGCCGAGGTTTGTTGAGGGATCTCTCAACGGCCAACGATGGAACTTGAGTCTAATCAGAAAATAAAAGTGACTAATTGAATAAGCCTGAGAATCAATGGACAAGGGACTATTGCCATTGAGAATATGCCAAAAATAGGAGCTACAAGTAAATTCAAAATTCAAAAATGTTCTATTAAGGAGTTAAAAATGTGATCTTCTTCATTTCTTTAATATCAGGTTTTAGAGCACATATAAATTACGCAACACCAAGCTTATTCAACCTGGACCGTTGAAAGTTGCTCAGTTTTAGGAGCAGGACATTGCGTAATACCCACAATGCCATAAAAAGACCAAATTTGCCAGCACTTATAAGCAGATTTCACTCTGCGGATGTCAATTCTGTTTCCCCTGAATTGCATAAAATTGGGAACAATTGTCCTGACATAGTTCAAACTTCGGGTCAAATATATTGACGCATTTGTTTTAAGTAGTTGTCATCACAACTGGTTGATGAGGTGGTTTTAACTCGGTGATGGAAGAAAATGTGACTCCTAATAAGTAAAACAGCAAAGAAGTCAAAGACTGTGCTGGAAGGCTGTGGAAGATGTTTAGTTCTGGTCTATGTGCCCCAGTGTGGTTGAGATTTCTTAGCACACACGCTTTGTCTTAAAATTAGTTAGCTAGTGATTAGCTGCCATCAAGAATGATTGAAGGCTAATGTATGGGTCAGTGATATTATAAAAGAAGCTCTTATCATGTAACTATGGAGAGTTGCTGCCAAGGAGTGACAATAAAATGTGTAATTTCACATATTTCTGTCTAGTGTCAGATCTGATGTTTATAACACGAGACTGATTTGTAGTCAATGTGGTAATTTCATGTTTCTAATTGCAATATTTTATTTATAGATGTTAAGAAATACAGTACTGATTAAAAAAAAATTGAGAAGCATCGATTTTTCAACTTTTCCATTCAAATTAGAAAGATTTGTCTAGATTTGGAGGTCCAGAAAGGAAGATGTTACAAAAAGCCCAGGCAAGCACAGGAAATCCTTTCAGATGTTTATTGTGTGCACCACATCTAATGTCTAAATGATTGCTTTTTGCCCATGTTTTTGGCATTAGGCCACTGACAACTTTCTAAAAATGTATAACAAAACTGGAGCTGCCTGAACATGCTTACCTGAGAAGAGCGGCTAAATATTGCCACCAGGAAGTAGCTGCTGTCCAAAAAGTGGTTGAAAAGGGGGGTTGCATTCTTTTTTAACCACTCACAGCAAACACTGCTCCTCTATTGTGGACACACTGATAATCTTTACTAGCTTATTTTGCCTTTCACCTGCTACAGCCTCCACCATTGCTAGTTTTAGTGTGGCCTCCTACAGCCTTGACCTTTCCTGATGTTCTTGCAGTCTCTGAACTATATCTATTCCTCTATTAATAATGCCTGGTCCTACTTTAAGAATTCACTCACCATTGACAAAAATGCACCCAAGAAAATTTTACAGATCATAAATCTTTATAGCTTCTGACCTGGGTGAGCTGATCCAGCAAAATAATGTCTTCTTAGTCTCCTGGTGACATTGTTAATACAGTGATCCCTCGCTATATCGAGTTTCATCTTTCACGGCTTCGCTGCTTCACGGATTTTTTTTGCGAGTCGTTCATTGCAGTTCTCAAATATAATCGAAGGTGGCATATCCGTTTATAAAAATCGTCTTGCTCAGAAAAAGAAAGAGCGCCAACAACTACCCATAACAATGTTCTTCTCTCGGAGAAAGACTCCTGCGCCTTCAGTAGAAACAGACGCTCCAGCGGAGCGGAGTCAGGACGAAGAGGCACAGCTGGGACTGAAATACGCCAGTGACAATGTTTCCAACCTTGTATTACTAGATTAAAATGATTGTTTTAAACAAATTTTGGGCTTTAAAACAGGTTTTGATTTTTGGTTTCATTCTATAGTTCAGTATTGCATTGTAAAATAATAAAAAAAAAAATAAAGCTGACTACTTCACGGATTTCACTTTTCGCGTGTTATTTTTGGAACGCAACTCCCGCGATAAACGAGGGATCACTGTATAGGAATGACCCCCAGCCAGGAAAACCAAAAAGCCAAAATCAACCACCTCAAGGAGATATCCTGAACTTCTGGGTTCGATCTGACAGCATTCCAGTTAATGGGGGGGGGGGGGGGGGGGGGGGGGGGGGGGGGGGGGGGGGGGGGGGGGGGGGGGGGGGGGGGGGGGGGGGGGGGGGGGGGGGGGGGGGGGGGGGGGGGGGGGGGGGGGGGGGGGGGGGGGGGGGGGGGGGGGTGGGGGGGGGGG